>NC_079896.1:17244394-17263996 GCF_024868665.1 Triplophysa rosa | reverse complement strand
CAGACATGCCTTCATCTTTCTGCAAAATGCCTTTTTTAAACATAAAGTACAAAAAGGGGAGCCTTTGATCCCTCTTCAGAAAGCATGAAAAATGGTTGGTGGAAAATGTAATTTTGGCATTGTTGTATACCTGATGTGGGTGGGAAATCAAGGCAATTTTCTTAAAATGTTTATTGAAGTACATTAATACAATATAAAGCAGGCCTAAATGGACAAATTAAAAATGATTTTGTTCTTTTAGTAGAAACTTTATTTTTTCAGGTAAGGTTGACATTTTCATGGAATTGCTCATTAGCGCTTTTATTTTAATACTATTATAATCTAATATAAATTCTACACTTACATAAGTATTAAAATCTGAATTCACTGTTCTCCTCAAGACCAACTCAACAGAAAACACAGATCAATGCATGCATTTTTACTCCTTTAGAATCAAAACCCCTTTGAATCTTCATTAGATTTTTTCTATTAAATTTAGTTCGATGAATTTAGAAGAACTTAAAGTGTCTCACCACGAGCAGTCTCTGCAAACAACACAACTAACTATTATAAGCAAAAACTGCTCACCTTGGCCAAATTGTTGTGTTGCTCGTCCAGATGCCCCCGCCGTGTCCACCTTCTGCTCTTTCTGAGGATCCCCTTCGTGACCCAAAATGTTGTGGTTTTTCCTCTTTAGATTCTGAAGAAACTACTCTTGAGTCAAGGTTTTGAAACCAAAAGTAGTTAGACTTTATTCTCACAAAGTTGAAACAAAGCCGAGTTGGATTGCAATGCAACTGCCCAACCCTGGTTGGGGGCAGACCTTTATAGTGTCCTTACACACAAACACACACCTAAGTTATTGGGGGTTACCCTGATAACTTGAAACAGATGTCTGATCTCAGCATTCCTAGCTGGTGGGGGGGGGGGTTATTAACAAAGACTCTGGTATTTACGACTAGAGATGAGCTAACAAAGACCAGATCTTATGTAGAGATAGATTTATAATAGTAATGTAATGTGTACATGATTCCTTTATATTTTGGTTAATAAAATCTTCAACAATCTCTGCTAAAAGCCTTTAGTAGCGCGGGTCCTAACGCGTCTCTGCTGGAAGTCTTTATATTATTAACGCAGGTCCTAGCTCCTGCCTAACTTTTATCGTTCTTTTTATATTTAAATCCACAGACCTTTTATTTTATGTTATAAATAAGGCTCTACAGTCTTTCTAATGCCCGCACGATCTCTTCCCTTTGTCAACATGAGAAGACACGCTGTCGCAGCCAACGACATCTTTTTGTACTGTGTTTGGACTGAGAGATTCTATAATACAACGTTAGTTGCTGCTGTAAATCAAAAACTGCGCCTTTGAAACATAAAATTAGTTTAATAATGTAATGTGTAAAAAAGTTATATTAACATGGTGTTATGACACTTATTTCATATTTTAGGACACTTTTTTCTTGTTCAAGTTAAGCATAAAGGCCATGCTAATTGTTAATGTTTTACCCACAGAAGGTGGGACAAGTAAAATTACTTTCTAGAGATGAGTATGGCTGAAATAACATATTGTAAAAAATATACAATAATTGTCACGGTTACCACCCCCTCTGCATCAGACGTCACCACACGATTATCACGTTCCCAGTCACCGAAGTATTAATGGACTTCAGTTCCCACAATTCTACTCACCAGCCAACCATACTGATTGCAACCACACCTGTTCCCCATAATCCGGACTCTATTTATACTCACTTTGTGTACCATGTAATTGTCCAACACATCCTCACTCCCGGCACATATTTATGCTCGGTCAGCGCCACTTTTTAATGCGCAGGGTACCCCTTTGGCATCGTTTTTTTTTACGTGAAGGGAACGCAAATTTTACCGTCATTGTGAAAATGTATATTAGATATAAATTGCAATGATGATGTTTCAGGGTTTCATTTAAGTTTAATGGCCAGGATAATTGCGTTTCCATGACGCTATTCAGGCAGTTTGAGCAAGTAATGTAAGTTTGTTTATCGTAATATAAAACACAAGATACAAGCAGTCACAATGTTGTTAAAAAATACAGATATTCCAAGGGTACCAACGCGAAACGGTCGATTTTTATGAGGAACAGATGCGAAATCGATCACCGTCCGCCAGTGTTGGGCAGTAACGCGTTACTTAGTAACATATTTACGCTTGAAAGGGCAATACAGCACGGTTAAACTTCTGGAGAAAGTAACGTCACCGGGCACGGAGAGCAATGAATCAACTTCTACTGTCCAGTGACAGGCTTAGCAACATTTGCTGCTCTAACGCTGTTATATTTGTTAAATGATGACGAAATCATCATACAAATATGCAGAAGCACTAGTTAAGATATACAAGTTATAAGAAACTAAGGAGAGACTTTTTACATTATGGAGTATGCAGGTTTAGAAATACTAGTGTAGAGAATTTAGCATAAGCCAAAGGGTCGGAGTCATTGAAAGAAGAGCCATCAACCTCCTCCAACCCCCTTTCTCCTGGTTTCTTGATATCAACCTCAAAAGACCAGAGTCACAACCTAGCTCCAGGGGTCTGGACTTGAGTTGGTGCTCTCACCGAAAGAGCCATCAACCCCCTTTTGTTTCTCTGTGGGATATTTTACGACGCCTAAGCTTCAAAGCAGAGGGGAGAAGTCTCTCTGTCTCATGTGAAACTTAACATATGAGGCTAACCAGAGAAACTTCTCTGACAAATAGGAACTTGTGATTCAATTGTCCTTTTCTATAAATATATCTAAATATCTAGGTTATATGTTGTTGCTCTTGCCATTTTTAAATAATCTGTAATTGCTAAATAGGCAAGTTAATTCAGGCTTTGTTTGTATTTGTACCGCCGAATGAATCTGTGAGGAAGGACACTGGAGTCAAACGCAGGGTCAGGCAAGTTTATTCAGAGCAACCCCACATTCATCAAACCACACAGCAGAGAATAACAATGGAACAAAAGATACGTCAGAGGTGGCAAAAGGCTCGAGCGCTCAGCCAATAGACCGTTACTGGGGAATGGGGGACAAAAATAAAAGTAAAGAGTCCGGCCATGCAGGAGGTGAGAAGGCTGCTAGAGTCCACACAAAGCCCAGCCTGAGAGAGGCGATAGAATGGAGAATCCGAAAGCAATGGGTCAAACTCGAAGAGATACTAAATCAAAGTTCATACAAATCCCCAACGGTAATCCACACAGAGCGAGAGAGGTTTCAAACACAGGTTCGCTAGAAGATGATGAATGGTAATCCACATGCGTTGCTCACACAATTCCCCAGAAAGAATCCATGGGTGAAGAAATCACTAATGAGCAGTAGATAGGATAACAAGGGGGCGGGGTCACACACGTGGCCTCAGAACACATGGTAACTGTCAAGTGCTCGACAAAACAAAAACAGAGGACCAGACAGACAAAGACAAGTAGTGCTAGACCCGAGCCCTGACAGAATCGTGTCTTGATGCACTTCAAACCTTAGCATATTTGATATATAAATGTTTGTCTTTACAATTCCTCCTTGGTTATATACATTGTGTGACCATAGAACACTTTCTTTTCATTATGTTATAATTTGGAATGGTATTTTGTAAAGTTGCCAGGAGGTCATAAAGATGCAAATTAGCTGTTGAGTGGACAAAGAACCTCTTCCCTGCTCAACTCTGATTGGTCGATTCACACTCAGGTGGGCATGCCCTCTCATGAGGTTAAATATCGAGCCTGCTCTGAAAAGACTCTCTTCCTTTCTTCTCTTCTGCTATACCTGCCTCCAAAACGTGTTTCGTGGCGTCTCTTCGGAGACTGCCCTTTTCCCCCCACTAGGAGAAAACAAGGAACAATGGACTTCTATTGCCATGTGGTTAAGCCAAGCGGCCGACCACGAGGCCCGCAACTTTCAGCAGGACTGCCTTCTGAAACCTTTTGAACAATTCCATCTCTACACGCGCATACGGATATCGGTCCAGCACAGAGCTTGCAAGTATCCGTTTCTATTTATAGAATAGCTGCGTTAAGTCTGTGCCTCTTTGTTAAAGATGATTTTTATTGGTGTTCAGAAATCGCTGCCATGCTCTCTCTCTCTCTCCCTCTCTCAGCGCTTCCTAGCGCATTTGTGTTCATGTATTTGTTTGTTTTATGCGATTGTCATTGTTTTTTTATCATGTAGAGTAGAGTTTAATAAACAACCATATATATTCATTTGTGATGGGTTTTCTGTATTCACGCTCACAAACTTGGTCCCTTTTACTGTGTTTCGATTTACGCTACCTTTGCTCTAAATGTTTGGTAAAGTCACGTTACTTATGGCCATGAGATAATGTAAAGTATATAATATCATTGAGGCATTTGCTGGACGAATGCATACAAGTATTGTTATGCTTTATATTACTAATCAGAGACCGTAAAATATGTATATTCGATCATGATTATTATACGTATTTTCCTTTGAGCTAAACTAATTCCTTGACTGAAATTGATGTTTTAAATAACTCATTTTCGGATATGATCTTGAAAGATCTGGTGAGCTTTACTCATCAATATAATAACATTAGCTAAAACCGCTACATAATAGGTGGAGGGAATGCGGGCGCAGTTTTCAACCTTGTTTTGTGAGCAGAACTCAGTGACTATGCATGTGTGTTTCTATGGGTGTTTATTGAAACCAAATATTTTTTAATGGCACTTTATGTATGAATGAAGGTGTGGACCCACCCACCTATCCTTGGCAGACTCTTGAGTTTATCGCAGAGAAAACCTCAGCCTCTGTCAAAGATTTAGTGACAATATAAAGACGAAGAAATCTCTTTATAGCGCACTATACTATTATTTAACCGCCCAAAATTGAGCGAAGAAATCCTCTTTTAGCGCGAAGAAGGTAGAGCGAGACTCAAACGCGCTCCCTTAAGTTACTGCGCCGAAACAGCCTCTGTGATCTATTTAGGAAAAGCCCAAGGTACTGTTAATGATGGTTAGGTTAACTGCAATTTAATGTGACCCTATAAAACGAAGAAATCTTTTATAGAGAGTCCCGAGATCGTTTGACCGCCCTAATCTGAGCGAAGAAATCCTCTTGTTAGCGTGAAGGAAATAGTGGAGCGAGTTTTCCTCCCTAGTTCGTGTACGGCCGAATTATGTGTAAATTAGATTGAAGCATTGCGTGTTCCAATGTTTCATCTAAGACACACCGCTTCCCGAAGTTTAACCATTAGACTAGCTACCTAATGCGTGCTTTCTCGTTTCCTCTTTGAGTAGACGAGGCGAAAGGATACTGTTGTACTGTATATGTACTTTACTGTACACTCACCTAAAGGATTATTAGGAACACCATACTAATACGGTGTTTGACCCCCTTTCGCCTTCAGAACTGCCTTAATTCTACGTGGCATTGATTCAACAAGGTGCTGAAAGCATTCTTTAGAAATGTTGGCCCATATTGATAGGATAGCATCTTGCAGTTGATGGAGATTTGTGGGATGCACATCCAGGGCACGAAGCTCCCGTTCCACCACATCCCAAAGATGTTCTATCGGGTTGAGATCTGGTGACTGTGGGGGCCATTCTAGTACAGTGAACTCATTGTCATGTTCAAGAAACCAATTTGAAATGATTCGAGCTTTGTGACATGGTGCATTATCCTGCTGGAAGTAGCCATTAGAGGATGGGTACATGGTGGTCATAAAGGGATGGACATGGTCAGAAACAATGCTCAGGTAGGCCGTGGCATTTAAACGATGCCCAATTGGCACTAAGGGGCCTAAAGTGTGCCAAGAAAACATCCCCCACACCATTACACCACCACCACCAGCCTGCACAGTGGTAACAAGGCATGATGGATCCATGTTCTCATTCTGTTTACGCCAAATTCTGACTCTACCATTTGAATGTCTCAACAGAAATCGAGACTCATCAGACCAGGCAACATTTTTCCAGTCTTCAACTGTCCAATTTTGGTGAGCTCGTGCAAATTGTAGCCTCTTTTTCCTATTTGTAGTGGAGATGAGTGGTACCCGGTGGGGTCTTCTGCTGTTGTAGCCCATCTGCCTCAAGGTTGTGCGTGTTGTGGCTTCACAAATGCTTTGCTGCATACCTCGGTTGTAACGAGTGGTTATTTCAGTCAAAGTTGCTCTTCTATCAGCTTGAATCAGTCGGCCCATTCTCCTCTGACCTCTAGCATCAACAAGGCATTTTCGCCCACAGGACTGCCGCATACTGGATGTTTTTCCCTTTTCACACCATTCTTTGTAAACCCTAGAAATGGTTGTGCGTGAAAATCCCAGTAACTGAGCAGATTGTGAAATACTCAGACCGGCCCGTCTGGCACCAACAACCATGCCACGCTCAAAATTGCTTAAATCACCTTTCTTTCCCATTCTGACATTCAGTTTGGAGTTCAGGAGATTGTCTTGACCAGGACCACACCCCTAAATGCATTGAAGCAACTGCCATGTGATTGGTTGATTAGATAATTGCATTAATGAGAAATTGAACAGGTGTTCCTAATAATCCTTTAGGTGAGTGTATATTGTATAGTTAAACACTAGATGACGACCGTTTAAAGAGGAGAGTGATAAAAATCTTGTCCCTTACTTCAATTTTAATTAAACCAACTTAATTGAATTTGAACTTTGATCAAAACAATCAGATTGCACTCTTTAAGAGCTTTAGGATTAACTCTCAATCGCCTAATTTTTGTATTTCAGTTATTCATTTAATGATTTAACTGACTTTACTTTACTATGACTCCATAGCGCCCCCTACCTACGGGCCATGTCATAGACCTTAGTGTGGAGACAGTTCACCGCCAAACAAGGAAACCCTCCTTCCCTTTCTGTCGGTCTCTCGACGTTGTGGATTGTGAATGTAGCAGTGCAAAGAAAGCTCCTGAGCCTCATCAATCATATCTTAATTTGCATTGCGATGATGAACGAATGTCCTAGGCTTGTCAAACGACTTGAGAGTGAATAACAGAATTTTCCTTTAAATGAGTAGTTCACCTCAAAAATGAAAATTCTGTCATCATTTACTAACCTTCTTGACATTTTAAACGGGTATGATTTTTCTTCTTCTGCAGAACACAAAAGAAGCAATTTTGAAGAATGTTGGTAACAGAAAACGTCTTGGTTACGGATGTAACCTCGGTTCCCTGATGGAGGTAACGAGACGTTGTGTCGAACCGACAGAATGGGGTTTGTCTTGAGAACCTATCATCTTCTGAGTATTTAGAAAAGGCCAATGAAAATTGGCGAATGAAATTTGCATGCCGGGCTCCTCCCCGGATGTCCGGGTATAAGAGGGAAGCCGGCGTGCTCATTCATTCACCTTTTGGTCTTCAGAGCCTACGCATCTGATGAGCTTCTCTACGATCTTTGGTGATCATTTTTCTGCTGGAATTTACGACGCGGACAGCGGACGGTCCCTTCCTGCAGTGACTCTCCCCTGGGCGTCTCAGCAGTTCCGGAGGTGTTCGAGCAAATTTCCTTTTCTGAAAGAGCAAATTTCTCCAGCGTGGCATGTCCCGCTGTTCTCATGGGTGCAACACACTCATCGAGGAGGGGGATGGACACGATGCCTGCTTCCAGTACGCTGGGGCAGAAGTTGTGGATATGTCCTGCCCGCACTGCGGGCGGTGATGATTCAGACGTTGCGTCATGGGTGGCTGTGTTCCCACGGGACTCAGCCACCACCTCGTTTGCTCCCCGTTCTGTGGCGGCAGGACTACGGCCCTGCCGTCCGCTACGGCAAGCAGCGAGGGTGATATGAGGATTACTGTGAAGCACTAGGAGGAGACAGCGAAGAGGAGACCATCGCCCCATCAGCAGCCGTGGCGAAGCGGCCCTCATGGGAAGACCTCAGGGAGATCGAGGCTACCATTGGGCCCGACCCCAACCACATCGCTGGGAAGTCGGATAGGGACGGATCCTGCCCCGTCTCTCCATCTGCTGGCCCCCTCCGGGGGGCTAGCGCCCACTTACTCTCAAAAGAGAGTTGCCTCTCTCTCTGGGTTATCATAGCCGCTCCCACCCTCTGCACGACGGTGAATGGCAAACTCGATGTTGCATCATGGCGAAGCGCAATGTCGAGTATAAACACCAGCCCTCAGCACTCTCAGTCAAACACTCTCAGTCTCAGTGCGTTGAGCTGCGCAGTCGCCAGGCAGGAAAAACAGCAGAGCCGATCTCCTCCCCGGGGGACCTCACCCGGCAAGGAATCCGTACTGCTAGCCATCGAACCACCCCCCGGGGGGATGATGAAAAAGATCGTACCTTTAGTCCCCCTGTCTCATTCTGGGAGCCTGTCCAGCTTCCCAGACTGTCAGACTGGCTAGGGAAGACGATTCGTCTCGGCTACGCGATCCAGTCGCCTCATGCCCGCCAAGTTCAGGGCATCCGATATTCCTCAGTCAGAGGCTAGGATGTTCCCGTACTTCGGGCCGAGGTCACCACCCTTCTGGTGAAGGGAGTGATCGAGACCGTCTCACCAGCCGAGATGTTCAATGGGTTTTTCAGCCTGTACTTCATTGTCCCTAAGAAAGGCGGGGGGTTGCCCCCAATCTTGGGTCTGTGTGTTCTGAACAGGCACCTACTCAATAGCTGCCTTTCAGGTTGATCATGCAGAAGCGCATCCTGACGTCCGTCAGGTGTCAGGACTGGTTCATGGCAATCGACTTGAAGGATGCGTACTTCATGTCTCGATCCTCCCTCGACATCGGCCGTTCCTACGGTTCGCGTTCGAAGGACGGGCATATCAGTACAGGGTCCTCCCCTTCGGTCTGTCCCTGTCTCCACGAGTCTTTACGAAGGTCGTGCAAGCCGCTCTCCTTCCCCTTAGGGAAGGAGATGTGCGGGTACTAAACTATCTCGACGACTGGCTCAGCTTGGCGCACTCTCGAGATCTGTTGTGTACACACAGGGACCTGGTGCTCTGGCACCTAGATCGGTGGGTTAGCGTCAACTGAGAAGAGCAAGCTCTCCCCGGTGCAGAGCGTCCTCTTTCTCGGTATGGAACTCGACTCTGTCCTCATGAGCGGCCCCGCTCACCCCCCGCGGGGGGCGCGAGACCCGCGACTAGGAAGCCCACGCCCTCTCGGCCTCCCAGAGGCAGTGCGACTGACTACAGAGCGCGCACGACCAGTGTTGAACTGCCTGAAGCTCTCAGGCAGTCAGCAGTCCCCCTGTAACATTTCAGAGGCTCTTGGGATACACGGCATCCTCGGCGGGGGTGGTCCCCCTCGGGTCGATGCACATACGACTGCTCCAACACTGGCTACAGAGTCAAGTTCCTTGGAGAGCGTGGCACACCGGCAGCAGGCGTATGGTCATCACGCTTTTCTGCCAACACACCCTCACCCCCTGGTCTCCCATGACCTTCTTGCGGACAGGGGTCCCCTTAGGGATGTCTCCCTGTAGGGTTGGGGTGCCGTGTGTAACAGGCACGCAGTGTCGGGGCGGTGGACGGGCCCCCGCCTCCGTTGGCATTCAACTGCCTTGAGTTGTTGGTTGTGCTACTTGCATTGAGGAGGCTACTACCTCTCGTGCAAGGCAAGCACGTGCTGGTCAGGTCGGACAGCACAGCTGCTGTGGCGTATATCATTGGTGGCATTCGCTCACGGCAGCTAACATGACTCGCCCGGCGCCTCCTCCTCTGGAGTCAGCAGGTGATCAGTTCCCTGCGAGCCACACACATCCCAGGCGTCCTAAACCAGACAGCCAATGCGCTCTCTCGTCAGTCGACGCCTCACGGAGAGTGGCGACTCCATCCCCGCGCAGCCGGCTCATTTTGGAGCAGTTCGGCCAGGCACAGGTGGTCCTGTTGCCTCCCCGGACTCCACCCATTGTCCGCTTTGGTACTCCCTGTCCGATGCAACCCTTGGCACGGATGCCCTTGCACACAGCTGGCCGCGGGACAAGTGGAAGTATGCTTCCCCCAGTGAGCCTCATTGCACAGGTCCTGTGCAAGGCCAGGGAAGAGGAGCATCAAGTGGTACTAGTTACGCCCCTTTGGCCTAACCAGGACTTGGTTCTCGGAGCTAAGGCTCTGACAACAACTCCCCCCTGGCCGCTCCCCCTGGCGAACTGCTTCCCCAGGGGAAGGGTCACGTTACGGCATCCCAGGCAAAACCTGGTCTCCATGTCTGGATGGGACGAGGAGATCCTGAGTGACCCACCCCCTGTCTGGTTGGGACGTCACTCAGGCTAGGGTTTCGGCCACTGGGCGGCTATACGCCCACAGGTGGCTCCTCTTCTCGTCCTGGTGCTCTTCTCGGCGAGAAGACCCGCGGAGTTGCTTGGTCAGGTACGAGCTGTCCCTTCCTCAAGAGAGACTGGGGAGTAACCTCTCCCCCTCCACACTGGGAATGTATGTAGCCGCTACGGCCGCTCATCATGACCCAAGTGCTGGGTAGCCTCTGGAACAGCACGACCTGGTCATTAGGTTCCTAAGGGGCACGAGAGGGTGAGCACCTTATCCGCGCTCCGTACCCTCTTGCGACCTAGGAGGCGGGCCTCAAGTGGCCCCGCCCCATTCGAGCCTCTCGGCGTTGCCGCTCTTTCTCAGTCTTGATAAAGACGGCTTTCCTGATGGCGCTCACCTCCAAGAGGGTAGGGGATCTGCAATCACCCTCCATGTCCACAGATTGCCTAGTACTCGGGGCCGGGATTCTCACGTTATCTTGAGACCCAGCCCCGGCTACGTGCTCAAAGTTCCCACCACTCTTCCGAGAGACCAGGTGGTGAACCTGCAGGCGCTCCCCACCGGGGAGGAAGACCCAACCTTTCCGAGTTGTGTCCAGTACGCGCACTGCGCCTCTACTGGGACCGCACGCAGAGCCCAGAAGCTCTGAGCAGCTCTTGTCTGTTTCGGAGGTCAGCAGAAGGGAGGGCTGTCTCCAAACAGAGGCTGGCGCACTGGATCGTGGATGCCCTCGTTAGGGCATTCCGATCTCAATTCGCCCCTGCCCCTTGGGAGTAAGGTCACTCCTCATGGGCACTGGCTCAGGGCGCCTCTCTAGCAGACATCTGCAGAGCTGCGGGTTGGGCTGTGCCCAACAACTCCGTGAGGTTCTAATACCTACGCGCGGAACCGGTGTCAGCCCGCATCCTGGCAAGGTGTAGGGCTGGCAGCCGGTAGGGCGTACACCTGCGAAAGCCCTTCCCCCTTCCTTAGGGGGATCAGTGGCTATTACGCCTCCCCTCTTTCCCCCACTGGGTAAAGAACAGGCATTTTATCCATCACTAGCACCTTCCTCGGGGCAGGCTGGGCAGAGCAGCCCTGCCCCCTTAGGCCGGGGTACAGTTGAGTTATCTCCCACATAGCTCTAACCGGACCTAGCGCTCCAGACGTGGTAACCCCCCCTCCGTGGGCTGTTCCGTCTGATGTATCCTCATGAATGGTTCCCACCTCGGCAAACCATGACCTCCCTAGGTGGACTCCCACCTTGCGGTTAACTCCTGCAGTCCGCACATTTTCCCATGAGTTCTCCTCTGATGGTGAGACCATGTGGTGTCTCCACTATTCCTCCCTATGGTAGGTAGTGGTCTCTGCAGCGTTTTTCCCCCGGGGGGAATAATGCTTACCCAGTGGCCCTTATGGTGCCGGGCAGCTTCTCGCCATTTAGAGAACTAGGCCTCCGCCCGTGACGGCCGGTGGCAGGGGCTTCCTAACTTTGTGGTAAAGCTCTGGGTCCCCCTTCCTCTCCACTGGATGGTAATAATGTCGCGTTAGCGTCTTCGTCTGACTCGCCCAGGCCAGTCAACGTCGCTCCGCTAGAGATTGTGACGCAGCTCAGTGCTGTGGCGTCTTACATAGGAACCCCATTCTGTCGGTTCGACACAGCGTCGAAAGACCGACAGAAAGGGAACATCTTGGTTACGGATGTAACCTCGGTTCCCTGATGGAAGGAACGAGACGTTGTGTCCCTCATGCCACAACACTGGCCGCCCACCCCAGTGGTCGGGGGAGGATGCTTAAGGCTCCTCAGACCAAAGGTGAATGAATGAGCACGCCGGCTTCCCTCTTATACCCGGACATCCGGGGAGGAGTCCGGCATGCAAATTTCATTTGCCAATTTTCATTGGCCTTTTCTAAAAACTCAGAAGATGATAGGTTCTCAAGACAAACCCCATTCTGTCGGTTCGACACAACGTCTCGTTCCCTCCATCAGGGAACCGAGGTTACATCCGTAACCAAGACGTTTTCTGTTACCAACATTCTTCAAAATTGCTTCTTTTGTGTTCTGCAGAGGAAAAAAAATCATACCCGTTTAAAATGGCAAGAAGGTGAGTAAATGATGACAGAATTTTCATTTTTGAGGTGAACTACTCATTTAAAGGAAAATTCTGTTATTCACTCTCAAGTCGTTTGACAAGCCTAGGACATTCGTTCATCTTCGCAATGCAAATTAAGATATGATTGATGAGGCCCAGGAGCTTTCTTTGCACTGCTACATTCACAATCCTGAAAGAATAATAAAAAGTATTATTTAGATTTCATATTAAAAATTATAAAAATATTTAAATATTTAAAATAAGTAAATCAGATATGACTTACTATCACTAGAAGGTTGATGTTCACTTCGTGATTTTCTTAAATCTGTGAAAGAGATGTATATTACGTTTGGGAACAATAAAAACAACTTTTAGATCTGGTTCATCATGCAATTCTGTAAAATGTCAGCCTTTTTCAATGAAATTTGCCCTTTGTATTACAACTGGGGCACTTTTCTGGGCACAAACTCAGGCACTAGTGTACATTCCTATGCATACATAGTGTTTCACAGATATTTTACCAACTGATGTATTCCAGTGCTTCAGCTAGGATTTTGTGGAACTGTGGTGCTGGATGACGCATCATCACGTAGTTTTACTGTTGCAACTTCAGACCCACCCCTTTCGCCTCTTATCTGAACGGTCTGTAATCTAATACAGATTATTGCATAATAAAGCTGTTCTTACATAGTTTCCGTTTCTGTTGTCAGTACTGATTTATAACCATCTGACAAAATCACTACACACACCTTAAAGGCGCAGTTCTTTAATTTAATTAACAGCGGCCACTAGCGTTGTATTATAGATTTGCCACGAATCGCTCAGTCCAAACACGATGGTGGCCACCACAGTACAAAAAGATTTTGTTGTCATGTTGACGCAGGGAAGGGATTTTGCGGGTATTAGAAAGACTGTATAAAGAGCTATTACTTATGTATTACATAAAATAAAAGGTTTGTGGATTTTAAGTTTAAAAAGAAGGATAAAAGTCAGGCAGGAGCTAGGACCTGCGTTAATATTATAAAGACTTTACAGCAGAGACACGTTAGGACTACGTTTTTAGCAGATATGTACTCACAGATATCTATGGAGATACTTTCCAGCAGAGAGACGTTGGAGAGAAAGATCGTCTAAAAATCACCCCCGAGGAGGTTTCTTTGATTCGGATCAGTATGTGAGTAACATACTAACATACCAAGATATGTTGTTGTTGTAATATTAGCTGTGTGACGGAGCAGTTTTGAGCGTCATTGTTTATCTGGAACCGCTTTAATATTGTACTCGTCCAGATACTTGAGAGAGAGAGATCGAGAGCGAGCGAGAGTGCATTTTATTCAGTTAATCCGCGGGTCACATGCTTTCCGCATAGGGTTGCCACCCGTCCCTTAAAATACGGAATCGTCCCGTATTTGAGAATGAAATTGCACTTCCCGTTTTGAATCAATACGGGGGACGGGTTTTGTCCTGTATTTTGTATATTTTTTTTTAAAGCAGCGTCTCATGCAAATCATCCCACAAGGCATTTTATGAAGATGCTTCCTTTCCTACTCTTGATTTGGTAATACTTCATGTCATTGTTAGTTTGATTGGTTTTCTTTAACTGTCCAGTGAGGAGGGCGGGTCTTTTGAGCAGAGTCTGCCAAGTCTTGGCAGAGAGTAATTTCAAACAATGGCAGATGCGTCTCCAGGTAACCCCCCGCGTCTTAAAGTTTCAGAGCTTAAACGCAAGCGGCTGCAAAAATACCGCAGAGAGTGGGAGGAAACAAATACTTGGCTGCAGAGTGTTAGCGGAAATTGTTATCAAGCCAACTGCACAATTTGTCGGAGTGTTCTCTGTGGCTCATGGTGGTCTGTCAGACGTGCAACAACATGCCTCCGGAGAGCAGCATTCCCGCAGTGACAGAGCTCACAAAAATCAAAGCACAGTCAGACAGTTCTTCGTACCCCAAGTCTCTCCAGAAGCAGACATGGTAATGACAGTGTGATTATTATCAACAATATTCAGGTTAATTGCTAAATAATGTTAAAAATGTGACCTAGTCTGTGAAAACCTAGCTGGAGTCATTTTTTGTAATTTACTGTTTTCTACATGAAATAAAGAACAGTCTGTGAAAATTATATAAATATATTTAGATTTATTTAATATTAACCGAGTAAAACCATGTCAACAACTGAAATCATATTGAAATGAATGGCTAAAATCAAACTTTATCTCAGAATTAGATTTGGCCTGGTTTCCACACCAGGTTTCCACACTTCCAAAATTCTGTAAATACAATGTAAATGGATCACATTCCAACAGTCTTAGTCCCTGGGGGTGTTCGAGGGCGCGGCGTCCTAGGGGACTTAGTGGGGGAAGTCCTGGGGGGAACTGCCGATTGGAATGTCGGCTGGACAAGGCTGGGTGCCGGCTGGAAGGCCAGCCGCACAAGGCTGGGGACCGGCTGAGTCGCCGACTGGAAGGCCGGCTGGAACGGCTGAGACACCTGAAGCACCAGACTGGACACTGGCAGCACCGGACTCCGCGCCCCCCTCCGCTGCCTCTTCTTCTTTAACCAGGCCACATGGCCAGTGGTCAGTTGCGAGGTAGCAGTGGGGGGGCGTGGCTAGCTCCGCTCCGGAAGAGTCCATAGACGTCTCCCCGGACGCCCTCCCCCACTTGCCACGGAGGGTCGTATGAGGGCCAGGAACTGCGGAGCTAGCGGCGGGAGGTGCAGAGTCCCCCAGGGTGGTGGTAGCCAGGACGCAGTCCTCTGGGACGATAGCCAACGGGGCGGATGCCCGGGCTGGGACCTCCCACCCGGGATCGTCCCGGTTGACTATGTACCTGATCGTCCCGGTTGACTACGTACCTGACCATGTCGGCAAACCCCAGGGGCTTCAGCATCCTCCTCTCCGACAGTGTGAGGCGGTGGGTGAGGCAGGCGTCGAAGATGACCTTCAACTCTGCCTCACTGAACTCTGTCTCCCTCGCCACCGTCGAAAATGCCTCGGTGAACTCCCTGGTCCCATGATTCCCTTGGCGAAACCCAAACAATAAATGGGCCTCGCGGGATTGCAGGAACGCCTGGTCACTGTCCATGCTGCCTGCTGGGTTCTCGTTTGGCTCGTTCGTTCTGTCATGGAACACGAGGAAGAATCCAATTGCAGGCAGCAGTTTCGGAATAAGAAAAACACAGAAAGGTAAAACACAGCACAGTGCATGGTGTTTATAGACCAAGCAAGATCATTCTAATAAATAATATCTAATAAATAAATGAATAAATAAATGCAGTCTCCCGGTGAGCATGCCAACACTGCACTGCTGTGGCGAGGAACTCAAACTCCAATGATGAATAAATGGAGAAAAAAAAACCACGGGAGAAACCAGGCTCAAACGGGAGGGCCAGATCTCCTCTGACGTGCCATAGCTGCACTCAGTGACGCCGACCAAAGCCACTGAGCAACGTCCACGAAGAACAGGGAGAGCCCACGAGCCGCGACCCAGGAAGCCCCACCCGCCGAAACCATGCAGGTCCAACCCGGTCCCATTCCGCGATCAACAACAGACAACAAAGGAACAACCAGGGAAAAGTAGTAATGGCATAATTAACTTTATTCCTCTGTTGTCCGACATCAACCACAAAACAAGACCAACCAGACCAGACCCACACAGTCCCAACAAATGAAACGCCCCAAACCACAACCAACAAGCCCCCCCACTCCCTACAAACACCCACCCAGCAACCTCCAATCAAAGTCACTGAGTGCAGCCATGACTTCAAACTGCTGTCATGTGATGTAAGTTTAGCATTAAATAATAAGTATTGTAAATTTAGCAATAATGTGACAAGTAGTCGGTCTTTGATCTCGGTTGGGGATGGAATTGTCTGAGCTGGGCCGGTCAGATGGTCGCCTTTTTCTTGGGTGGTGATGGAATTGCCTTGGATGGAGCTGGGATGGTCAGTCAGTCCGCAGGCTCTCGCAGGAGGATGGCACGGGATTTTCCGATGTAGCTGGCGTAATCTCTAGTTGGGGATGGGCATATGACGTTCATCTGGGCCTGGCGGAATCTCTCCCTACCTCGGGATGGGCATCCAGAGGCGAGGGCAGAAAGAGAATAATTAGTGTAGCTGCTGTTCATTAGCTATGTATTAGTGAATGCTTGGCTGAAAAGATGTGTCTTTAATCTAGATTTAAATTGGGATAGTGTGTCTGACCCTCGAATAGTATCGGGTAGGCTATTCCAGAGTTTAGGTGCTACGTATGAGAAAGCTCTACCCCCTTTGGTGGATTTAGTTATTCTAGGTGTTATCAAAAGTCTGGAGTTTTGAGATTTTAGAGAGCGTGATGGGTTGTAGTGTGGTAGAAGCTCTGTTATGTAGGTAGGGGCTAAACCGTTTAAGGCTTTATAAGTAATTAAAAGAACTTTAAAGTTACGATACTTAATGGGTAACCAGTGAAGGGTTGATAACATTGGGGTTATGTGATCGTATTTTTTGGACCTGGTTAGAACTCTGGCAGCTGCATTCTGAACTAACTGTAGTTTGTTTATTGATGATGCAGGACAACCACTAAGTAGTGCATTACAGTAGTCAAGTCTTGAGGTCACAAATGCATGAATAAGCTTCTCTGCATCAGCCACACATAAAATATTTCGCAATTTGGCGATATTTCTAAGGTGGAAGATGGCTGTTTTTGTTACATTTGAGATGTGATTTTTAAATGACAGGTTGCTGTCTAATATAACACAGAGGTCTTTAACTGTATTTTTTGGAGTAACAGTGCAGCCTTCAACTTGATGGTTATAATCCGAAATATTCTGCTCATGTGTTTTTGGTCCGATAAGTAATATTTCTGTTTTATTAGAATTTAAAAGAAGGAAATTACAAGTCATCCAATGCTGGAGGAGGCGCATGCGCGGCGGAAGGTGATGGCTGCTTAGTGTTTTGGCGCTCTGCTCCAGAGGTCCTTTTCTCTGATAATTTAACTCTACTAAGAGTCAGGCTGAGTTTTTAAATCACCTTTGTGTCTATGAAGCATCCGAGATGGCATCCAAACGGGCTTTATTGCATTCCCCTTCCAAAAAACGACCTAAAGAAGACGAACGCCTTCACGATGCCATTGCTGAGATGCTAGATAAGCAACTGAGCGCAATAAAGTTTAGTATGTCTGCGATCGTTCGTGAGGAAATTTCGATGATCTCTACGCGACTCGACTCTCTGGAAAAAGATGTCAAAGCATTCGGGGGAAAATTTGACTACATGCAAACCACGGTGCGCGATATCAAAAAAGATTTGATTGCTAGCATGTCTCGCTTGGATGAGATGCAGGAGCAAATGTGGCTTTATGAGGATAAGTCCAGACAAAATAACCTTAGGCTGGTGGGTCTACCTGAAGGAGCTGAAGGAGGTAACGCAGTCCGGTATCTACAGACTCAAATACCGAAGTGGCTCCCGGCCCTACAAGGGAACGTGGTGGAAATCGAACGCGCTCATCATTTGTATGTGAAGGAAGATTCCAATAGGAAGAAAGCACGCACCTTGATTTTCAAGCTCCTCCACTACAATGACAGGCAAGCGATCCTGAAGGAAGCCAGAAAAGCTCCATCCCTGAGCTTTGAAGGGGCTAAGTTATTTTTCTTTCTGGATTTCAGCAAGGGCAAATCTCAAAAAAGGAAAGCCATGTCGGAAAAGAGAAAACGCCTTCAACAGCTGGGTATCGAGTCGTTCCTGTTATACCCCGCGGTGGTTAAAGTGATGAACGGCTGCGAGCAGATCTTCTTCAAGACCCCCGCCGACCTCGAAAAGTTTGTCTCGTCGCTGGATGCCGACACTCGGATGGATCCTACCCCGACGACCGAAATCGTCTGTGATTAAACTTGGCCCTCCTGATCCTGGGTTTCATTATTGCAATTAGACGCTTACGCCTAGTTTTTGCTACACAGTTCGAGTGCATGACCTCGAATACATTTGTTTTCCAGGCAGGTAAGAGAGTGAGTTTTACCTCTCTGCAGGCTGCCATTTGTATTTGTATTATGACGACCTGTTCTTGGTCTGTTATGTTATTACCGGGGTTTGCTGTTTCTGAATATACTGTTATTTTTGTGATTTTGTGGGGTGACATCTCTGTTTACATGTATAGTAACTTTGGTTTCATCTGCCTAAAGAGTTTATTTTCCCCTATACCGTTAGGATGAATGACTTCAATGTTATATCGTGGAATGTCAATGGTTTGAACTCCCCCATAAAGAGAACAAAATGCCTAGATTATTTACATCGTAATAGGGCCGATATAGCGCTAGTTCAAGAATCTCATTTGAGGGCTTCAGACGTTACTCGCTGCCAAAACAGGCATTTCAAAATTATAGCCTCCTCCTCTCATACCAGTGCTTCGAGAGGAGTTGTTATACTTCAGAATAGGAGATTTCCATTCTTAATAGAGAAATCAGGAGGTGACGACCATGGGAGGGTTGCATATGTTTCAGGAACATGGAATAATTTAAAAATAGTCTTCATTTCGGTATATTCACCAAATAAACTCGAGGTAGAGTTCTTCCCCTCTCTTACCAAGCTGCTTCTCAGTTTTGTTGACTGCTGCTTGGTCGTGGGTATGGATGCTAACGCAGTTGTAAACCCTTCGGTTGATAGATCTTTGCTCACGGTGCACAGTGATCAGGAATCACAGGCACTGAATGATTTTATCGGGGACAATGACTTGTGTGATATGTGGAGGATGAAGAATGAAAATTGTAGGGATTATACCGTTTATTCCTCTCGTCACAAGACATTTACGAGAATAGATTATATTTTCATATCAAGGTATCTTACTCAGTGTGTCAACAATATTAGTATTCTCCCCATGCTGATCTCTGATCATTCAGCAGTTGTTTGTAATTTGTTTCCTCAGGCTAGCATCCAAAGGATAAAAAGATGGCGCTTCAATACAACTCTGTTGTCAAACGATGATTTTAACAAACAGTTAAGGGCCAAACTGGTTATGTTTCTTTCAGAGAACTCTAGTTCTGCCGCTAATCCGCAGATTTTGTGGGAAACAGTTAAATGCTTTCTGAGAGGAAACGTCTTGGTTACGTTGTAACCTCGGTTCCCTGATGGAGGGAACGAGACGTTGTGTCGAACCGACAGATGGGGTTCGTCCCTGAGAACCAATCGTATCCGACTGCTTAGAAAAGGCCAATGAAAATTGGCAAATGAAATTTGCATGCCGGACTCCGCCCCGGACATCCGGGTATAAAAGGGAGACGGCGTGCATCATTCATTCACCTTAGTTCTGAGGAGCCTGAGACCTCTCACGACTGCTGCAGAGGACAGCACGTGTTGTGGCAAGAGGACACAACATCTCGTTCCCT
>NC_079896.1:17171402-17240009 GCF_024868665.1 Triplophysa rosa | reverse complement strand
GGTGTGGGAAGCTCGAGCCAAGCTCCCAGGGACCGTGACAGGGGGACTAAGGGAACGATCTGCTTCATCGACCCCCCGGGGGGTGGTTCAATGGCTGGCAGTGCGGGTCTCTCGCCGGGGAGCCCCCGGGAAGAAGACTGGCTCTGCTGGTTTCCCTGCCTGGCGATGCAGCTCCACGCACCGTCGATTTGAGAGTGCTGAGGGCTGCAAAATACATTCGATGTTGCGCCTCGCCAAGACGCAACGTCGAGTGGCCGAACACCGTCTGACAGAGGGTGAGAGCGGCTGTGAAGAACACCCAGGGAGATAGGAAACTCTTTTTGTGAAAAAGTGGGCGCTAGGCCCCCGTGGGCCTGGCTGATGTAGGAACGGGGCAGGAACTGTCCCGATCGACCGTCCAGCGATGTCATGGCTGGATACGGGCCCGATGGTATTAACCTCCCTGGGGTCTTCCCATCAGGAACGCTTCTTCCTTGAAGGTTGTTGACGGGGTGGTGGTCTCCCCTTCGACGCCCTCTTCCGGGGTGCTGCCTGGGTAGGGAGCGCTGGGACCGGAGCTGGCTTCAAAGGGGGCCGGGGCTGCTGGGAAGCAGAGGCCGCACTGGAACTCGAAGGCCTACGGGCGGCCGAGTCTCAGCGGGGAAGAATATGGCTAATCGCCTCCGTCTGCTTCTTCACCGTCGAGAACTGCTGAGCAAATTCCTCGACAGTGTCACCAAACAGCCCACCCTGCGCAATGGGCGCGTCGAGAAAGCGGACTTTCTCGGCGTCGCTCATCTGCGCAAGGTTGAACCAGAGATGCCTCTCCTGGACCACCAGGGTGGACATCGCCCGACCCAGGGCCCGCGCGGTCACCTTGGTCGCCCTTAGAGCGAGGTCGGTGGCAGTGCGGAGTTCCTGCATTAACCCCGGGTTGGACTTACCCTCGTGGATCTCCTTCAACACCTTGGCCTGATGGACCTGCAGGATGGCCATGGCGTGGAGAGAGGAGACAGCTTGGCCCGCGGCAGTGTAGGCCTTCGGCACAGGTGCACCGCGACTGCACGTTCCACCTGGGGCAAGTCGACGTAACCCCTAGCCGCCCCACCATCGAGGGAAGAGAGAGCGACGGAACCGGTTTGACGTGTACGCGCCGAAAAGGGGGCGTTCAGTTCCTCATGCACCTCCGGGAAAAATGGAACCGGGGTTGGGCGCGGCTTGGAGTCGCGCTCAGAGCCCAAGTTCCACGTATCCAACCTTGAGCGCTGGGGGAGAGGCACTGGAGTACACTCTAACCCAATGCACACGGCGGCCCGGGAAAGCATGGCCGACATCTCGACATCCGCCTCCTCCTGAGCTCGTCCCCCCCTAGGGGGGAGCTGCAGAGAGTCGTTGGGATCGGATGCCAGCAATTCGCTCTCCGATGCTGCGATGGACATCTCATCCTCATCACGCATCGTGTCCGACTGCCGACTGCCGCATCGTGTCCGACAGGAGGACGCTGACGGTGTGGCACCGCCAGCTGGGGAACAATGAGGCGAGCGAGACGGGGTGCGAGCGGTCCGCGAGCACTTGGCTGATGGATTAGCGCTCGCAGAAATCCCCATATCACCCTCGCCGCTCGCCTTGGCGAACGGAATGGCCTTAGCCATCCTCGTCACAGCCCGGGAAGCATGCGAGGTGGTGGCTGATTCTCGGGAGAAAACAGCCACCCGTGACCGCAACGTCTCTATGACCATATGCCCGCAGTGCGGGCAAGATGAGTCCACGAAGGCTGTCTCAGCGTGTTGGACCCCCAAACACCTGACACAGACATCGTGCTTGTCCCCATCCTCGATGAGGACACCGCACCCAAGAGAACAGCGGGACATGCCACGCTGGAGAAATTAGCTCTTTTAGAATGCAGACGGTGAGTCACCGTCTGCAGGCTCGAACACCTCTGGAACCGCCGAGACGCCCAGGGGAAGTCGCTGCAGGAAGGGACAGTCCGCTGCACCACGTCGTAGAACCGGCAATGTAGAGAGTCTGCTAAGCAGCAAGAGAAGATCTTCATAACCGAAGGCTCCGAAGAACAAAAGGTGAATGAATGATGCACGCCGTCTCCCTTTTATACCCGGATGTCCGGGGCGGAGTCCGGCATGCAAATTTCATTTGCCAATTTTCATTGGCCTTTTCTAAGCAGTCGGAAACGATTGGTTCTCAGGGACGAACCCCATCTGTCGGTTCGACACAACGTCGAGAGACCGACAGAAAGGGAACCGTATTTCTTTTGCCTCCTATGATAATAAATCTAAAATCAAATAATTACATTCTCTTGAGAACCAGGTCAAAATAATGGAGAAAGACTTAAAGGAAACCTTTACAGAAGAAAAGAGTAGGTTACTAGGCAGTTTAAAATCTTACTGTAAGGCGATATTATTAAAGAGAGCAGAATTTTTGATTCATCGTACTAGACAAAATTATTATTTTAATGGAGAGCGGCCCACTAGATTGTTGGCCCTAAGGCTAAAACATAGTGAAGCAATGTCGTCTATATCTGCCATTAAGGATACTACAGGGATCCTTAGCACTGCCCCAGATGAGGTTAACACCATATTTAAGGAATTTTATGAGCATCTCTATAGTTCAGAAGTGGACTCGAAGAAGCATCAGAGTACTGAATTTATATCAAATTTAAGTCTCCCATATCTAAGCGACGAACAACATAAATCTCTTGATTCTCCAATTGAAATAAGTGAGTTAAAAGAAGCGCTAGTGTCAATGAATAAGGGTAAGGCCCCCGGCCTAGACGGGTTACCACCAGAGCTTTATTTGGGGGTGTGGGACCTGCTGGGCCCTCTCCTAATTGACTCCTTAAAATATTCAATAGATTCAGGTTGTTTTCACAGACACCAGAATGCTGCCCTTATCTCCCTGATTCTTAAAAAAGGGAAAAATCCACTCTTATGTGCTAGTTACAGACCAATTTCCCTTATCTGTACAGACACAAAGGTTTATGCTAAAGTATTAGCTCGTCGTCTGGATCAAGTGGCTGGCTCTCTAATTTCTTATGATCAGACAGGATTTCTCAAGGGCCGCTGCGCTATGGATAATGTCCGACGTCTTTTGAATATTATAGATGCGTCCAGTCGGACTGTTGATCAGCGGGCCATTCTCTCACTGGGCAAGGAGAAGGCCTTTGATTGGGTTGAGTGGACGTATCTGTGGTCAGTTCTGAAGTCCTTTGGCTTTGGTCCTCACTTTATACATATGGTACAAACGCTCTATACAAATTCATTAGCACGGGTGTTGACGGGGATGTGTTCCTCAAGTGCTTTCCTGCTGGGTACAAGACAAGGCTGCCCTCTATCGCCATTGTTGTTTGCTCTCTCGATAGAGCCTTTGACACAGGCGGTTCGTCAGGATCATATAATATCCCCTATTACTATAGACAACTCCAGTCATCACATCTCTCTATTTGCTGATGATATTTTACTATATCTGTCTAACACTTCTACATCTATTACTCAATGCCTTAAAATATTCAACGATTTTGGTAAAGTAAGCGGGTACAAAATTAATTGGGAGAAATCAGTACTGCTGCCATTGTCCGGGACAGACAGTGTTACTTCCGTGTCATCCTCAATCCCGGTGGGGAGTGATGTGGTAAAAGTCGATCTTGAAGTTCAAACAATCTCTCAGACAAAGAAGGTTCAGGTGTCAAGGAGTTAACTTTATTTGATCAGGCCTAACAAAGTGAGATGTCCCAAGTCATCTGAAAACTTCGTGTTTTCCAGCCTACAGTTATAGTGAAACTTTGGAAAGGAGGTCCTTTCCTAATCCAATCAGGTAAATTTCCTTTATCTTTTATTTTTTATTATCCAATCGTTCTCGTCTGCCACTATTATTTTCTAGGCAACAAGGTTTGTATCTAATGGTGGAATGTTGACCTTCACTTGGTTTTTAAAAAATAAGTTTTCCTGTTGGTACCAGTTTTCAGGCCTCAAAGTGAACAACATGTTCAACCTTCTGAACTTTATCTAGGTCAGGGCTCAAACAGGCCTCAAAGACATCACTGAATTTTGTATTTCTGAAATCTGTTCTATACTTGGTTAAAATGATTAAAAATATATTTTTGTTCAAACAACACTCAATCATTGCTTAAGTATACTGATTATATCATTAAATCATCTTCATATATTCACTTGTAACACTCAATCATTGGTCTGATTATTAACACATCTATGGTAATATCATTCCTATTTATACTTCTTATAACTTATAACTATACTTCTTATAACCCAAAAGTACAAAGTGCAAATACACTATGCACAAGAATTATGCACAATATATTCCCCCCTTTGGGGCTCCATAAGAGTCCCACACTTGATTAATCAGCTAATTAAAGAGGAATATCTACTACAAAGAAAATATATCTGCATGAGCAAAATGAATCAATATCCAGGATAATACTTATTGGAAGTATGCAAGCTATAAAAGATAAAAATCCAACTGACCCATCTTGGTCATCTCGTAACACGGATAACACCTGCTTTTAACCAATTATTTTAGTAACCTTTCTTACTCAACTGCAAAGAGTTGATCAATTGCAAAGAGTTGATCATCACTGACTGAATAGACCATCATCTGATGATGAGGACCAGATAGAATAACTCTCTTACATGCATGCATTATGCAAGGCCAAAAACATAACAATATCACAATTGGTGATAGAATACAAACAGCCAACATCAATATGTTATGCAGATTAGGGAATATGCTGTTAAACCAGTTCCAAATGGAAGAGTCTGTGTTCACTTCATTCTTCGTGATCGTTGCAGACAACAATGTAATGTTCTCTATTCCTTGTTCGATAAGATGACCATCCGCGTCATTGTCTGGTATGTAGGTACAACAAGTCTCTCTTACCATAACACAAATGCCTCCCTGCGCTGCAGTGAGTTGATCCAAAACCATCCGGTTCTGGAGAGCAAGTCGTAGTCCTCGCAGTTGCTCTCTGATTCCCTCCATCATGATTTTCGTCGTGTTGATAAATGAAGACAGCTCATATCTGGTGATTTCTACTTCTTCCATCAGTGATTCCATTCCCAGAGCTGGAAGGAAAGCAGCCACAAGCTTCTCAGCAATAGTCCATATGTGATGATTCTTTGGCATTGGGCTTTCTCTCATGAAGTTGATTAGGTCTCTTCTTGTTCGTTGTTGATTCTCCATTGATCGATGTGGTAAGATAATGGCACCACCATGTAGTTGGACCAAAGCACGAAGTCCTGTCGACCTCTTTGGTAAGGATAAGTACACACGATAGCCACACAGCCAATAGTGTCCCTCAATGACACCGGTACCTTGTTGGTCTGGAACATGCACAGTTGAACATAATGGACATTTTGCTCTTCGTTTCTCTGAAGTCAAAAGATACTGGTAGGCCACAATTGGTTGTGGTGCTGCATGGGTAGTTGTAGCAATGCCAGGTCGAGGATTCACTTGATCTGCTGTGCGTAGACATGACATACAATCTTGCCTCATAGTTGCATTTGTTTGCTTGTAGATATCTGAACACTTTTTCTCTGGTAATTTTACCAAGAAATGTTCTCCTGAATTTCTTGAAACTCCTGGAGCTCCTGA
This sequence comes from Triplophysa rosa, assembly GCF_024868665.1. Lineage (NCBI taxonomy): Eukaryota > Metazoa > Chordata > Actinopteri > Cypriniformes > Nemacheilidae > Triplophysa > Triplophysa rosa. The sequence goes on along the minus strand of NC_079896.1, from coordinate 17,234,408 downwards.
AGGTCGCTCATAACAGATGAGATTACTAGGTATATGCTTAACAGTCGCTATTTGAGCAAAGATTCTTTTAGGGATAACAGTTGATTGCCAAGTATCCATTATTCGAGACATCATAACTTCCTTGGTCTGTTGTAATACGGCAGCTGCTACTGCAACCATAGCTATCTCAAATGTTGTATTTAGGTCCTGATGTGGCCACCAGTCTCCTCCTACAGCACTATGAGGAAATTGAGCACAAACATAACAGTTTCTGGAAGCATACTTTTTAACTGTATGATTAGTAAATCTCCACCACATGTTAGTAGCATAGGGATGAGGGGGATTAGGGAGATCCATCCATGAGTCCTCTGTTGTATAATTGTCACTCTGTCGTTTATTTCGGTGTTTTGCCGCAGACTCTGGAACTAACTGACCTGGGAACAAATGGTCAGATGCAGTAGCATTTACTCCTGGGTCAGCCTGCTCCAAGGTAGTATTCAAGAAGTCTGTGTCGTTCAAATCCATATCCATGTCTTTGCGTAGAGTTATGTTGTCCTTGAAATGGGTATCTGAAAGTTCTTCATGAGTAATCTTTCTCATAATGATTGGTATGATAATCACACATGTGAAAAGTCTCATGGGATGGCATGGGTGTCTTGAGCTTTCCATGTTGTTATTTGCAAGTTTTAATTTTAGTAAGATTCAATTCAATTCATATCCTTCAGTGTGATAAGTAAATATCATCCACTGACCTGGTTTTATTCTAGATTCTGCTTTAAATCGTGTATGACAATTATGTGGTTTGAATTTCAAAATCCCTGTGTTCAGGTTAATTGAGGGCCAAAGCAAATATTGAGTGCACACAGTTAAAGTCCAACTTGGTCTTCTTTCAGTCCATGAATCATCCTGTGTTGAAGTAAAACCTACAGCTAATATAGCATTATCATGTGACAGCAATTTCAATGGCTCTAGCAGTTCCAGTTGTCTTTGTTCTTGAAATGTAGACGCATAACCAGAATTCACCAGTTCTTGATAACACGGCCTCTCAGTACCTTCCTCCCTAGTTGGAAAATAGAGCGATGTCCCTCTTATTCGGTCTGCAGGTGGTTTTCGGTGTGGGGTGTCATCCGTATGATCAGGTCTGAATTTTTCAGCAAATTGTTTAAAGGCAGATGACATTCGTCACATGCAATGCTTATCAGGTCAATTATTTGGGTAATATTCAGTGAAATATTTCCAAAGCTGCGTACTAATATGCGTACTAATAGGGCAGTTGTGGCCTAATGGTTAGAGAGTCGGACTCATGACCAGAAGGTTGCCGGTTCGATTCCCAGGGCCGGCGGGTAACAACTGAGGTGCCCTTGAGCAAGGCACCTTACCCCTACTTGCTCCCCGGGCGCTGCAGTGATAGCTGCCCACTGCTCCGGGGGTACGTGTGTTCACTACTCTCTGGATGGGTTAAATGCAGAGGTCACATTTCGTTGCCTTGTACTTGTACATGTGCAATGACAATAAATTGAATCCAAATCCAAAAAAATCCAAATCCAAAGCTGCGTACTAATATCCGTATATTCCAAGATTATATGGCCAGTTTCTCTGTTCAATGCTGGTCTAAGGTTTTGTCTTGTTTCTCCAACAATATATGTTCTTCCTAATTGTGTTGTATTATCTGTAGATTTTTCTGCAGCTGTTACAAAGACTGCTAATATACTCTCGTCCTGTTGCAGGAGTCTTCTATCAACGTGCATTGAGTTGGATCTGTTGTTGTCTCTTCCTGGCCAAAAATTAGTTGGATGAAATGGAAAATATCTGGAGTGAGGTGTCTTTAAATTAAGTAATACATGATATTGGGTTGTCAATGGTACAACGTGATGCCACATATGGAAAAGTCTTTGAAATGGGTGAGATCACTAAAGGAGTCACTGCAGGGTAACTAATATCTTTAAGCTAACTATGTTTGTCCAGTGGGTGGCCCCCACCCTCTCTACATAAGGGCAGTTCTTCCACTGGCACTTTGCCCTCGTGCTCCTACTCACAGTTCTAGTTCCTTGGGTAATGCGCACACACGTATTCCCACTGTCACGGATCGGTTTGGCAGAACCCAATCGCAGACAGGAGAGTACAGAAAAATGTCTTTATTCAACAAAAATACAAAACAAAACCCACGAGGGGGAAAACAGGCAAATAATACTCGTTAAAACAAATGTGGTAAAAGTCGATCTTGAAGTTCAAACAATCTCTCAGACAAAGAAGGTTCAGGTGTCAAGGAGTTAACTTTATTTGATCAGGCCTAACAAAGTGAGATGTCCCAAGTCATCTGAAAACTTCGTGTTTTCCAGCCTACAGTTATAGTGAAACTTTGGAAAGGAGGTCCTTTCCTAATCCAATCAGGTAAATTTCCTTTATCTTTTATTTTTTATTATCCAATCGTTCTCGTCTGCCACTATTATTTTCTAGGCAACAAGGTTTGTATCTAATGGTGGAATGTTGACCTTCACTTGGTTTTTAAAAAATAAGTTTTCCTGTTGGTACCAGTTTTCAGGCCTCAAAGTGAACAACATGTTCAACCTTCTGAACTTTATCTAGGTCAGGGCTCAAACAGGCCTCAAAGACATCACTGAATTTTGTATTTCTGAAATCTGTTCTATACTTGGTTAAAATGATTAAAAATATATTTTTGTTCAAACAACACTCAATCATTGCTTAAGTATACTGATTATATCATTAAATCATCTTCATATATTCACTTGTAACACTCAATCATTGGTCTGATTATTAACACATCTATGGTAATATCATTCCTATTTATACTTCTTATAACTTATAACTATACTTCTTATAACCCACAGGAGAGTACAGAAAAATGTCTTTATTCAACAAAAATACAAAACAAAAAAAAATACAAAACAAAACCCACGAGGGGGAAAACAGGCAAATAATACTCGTTAAAACAAAACAAACACCATAACCAAAAAGGTAGAAACAGAGCTAGACTAGGGAAACAGATAAACATGAACAACTTGAGACTTACTACACCAACGACACGAAGGGATTGACATGTAGTTCTCACGACAACAAGTTTGACAACAAAACGACAACAGACAGCGAACAAAGGGGCATTATATAAGGGAACACTAACGAGGGAAAATTACACAAGGGACGTGACGGGCAGGTGACAGAGATCACACACAACGGGCAATAATTAAGGGAGACAGGAGGGCGGGGCTGAACGACATGACAGGAGAACACGCAGCACAAAGTAAACAACAATGGCCACGTGTCCTCCACACATAACAAAACAAGCACAAAAGACATGGCACCGTCACAACTCCGTCCACAGACCAGAAACCTCATGATAGGAAGGACAGAGTTGTGACACCCACTCCGTGATAGGTAAGTTATGACCTGTAGTTGTTAAGGCTTTCTCTCCTCGATGTATAACTGGTCGTTGTCCAGGTTGTGTGAAGAAAACGAAAATAGTTATTCCACAATGGATATCATAGTAGGCTGGTACAGCAACTGAATGTCCCACAGCCAAAACTGCTGGATCCTGTTCTAGTATCTGTCGTGCTTCTGGTCCTATTAGTTGTCTGGGGTACCAAGGTATTGAAGGGTGTAGCACCACTCTCTCATGCCAGGTTTGTTGTCGGTTTGGTGAGTATTCTTCTTCCTGGAGTGGAAGACATAATTTCCATGGTAATCTAATTTCCTTTCGTCGTATTAGTTCATATACGTCCGTGATGTCACTCAGAAACTCTGTTGCTTTGAGAATCTGCAGTTCTGCTTCATATCACCCAGTCTTGTCCTGCTTAAAGGTTGTGATGAGAGTGAGAGAAAGATAGGAAGAAAAATGGAGAAAAGAGAGAGAAAAAGAGCACATAATACATAGCTCTCTCAGTTAGTTCTCTTGGGGTCATAAACGAACAAATAGACTTGTTGTTTCTTTTTGGACTGAAGGGGATGGGTTTACTGCCAAAATTATAAACAAAACGTAGACTGTCTTCCTGCCTATTAGTGAATATAACTATACTGCATGCCCCAAAAGGAAAAACTATTTTATGCTATCTCCCTTACTTATTCAAAAACAGAAATATAATGGTAAAACAAAGTGGCACCCCTGTCTTGTTTGTGTGCTAGACAGTTATGAATTGTCATCATATTCTTCACAGTTTTCCATTGCTGTGACCACAGTTAACATAAATGCTTCAGAGTCATGTTGCACATTTAGTTTTGCATGTAATGACATTTGTTTTGCTGTGGCTCTAACCAACAAAGATCGTATCATAGGGATAACACAACAAAGCAATACTGCAGAAATCATTAAGACAGCAACAATTATCATTCCCGCTTGAGTTAGCCAATCTCTCCAGGACCCAAACATGGACTCAAACCATGTTCCAAATGCCTTATCTGTTCCAGCATTGGCTGTTACTTCATCTCTTAGATTTTTCAATTTTTCCATAGCATGAGTGAAAGATCCATCAGGGGCAGTATTATTAGGAATATAAGTACAACAATCTTCTCCAAACATTACACACACTCCTCCTTTCTCAGCTAATAACCTGTTTAGGGCTTGTCTATTCTGCCAGGCCATTTTACTTGTTGGGGCTAATTGTTCTCCAAGCGCTTCAAGTGCATCATTTGTAAAATTAATAAACCTCTGTTGATTGTAATACAGATAATTAATCCATTCTGTGTTCTTATTTGGGGTTATCCATATGAGGATAGACTCAAATCCAGATCTCACCTCATCTCTTGCTTTAAATTGGTGTGGAATATTTCTAGGTTGACCTATTGCATCTAAGTAAACATTTGGGTCACTTTGGTAGGCTCTTTTCATAATACTATGTTTGGGCTTGCTTTTTACATTCACATTTGGGTCCCATGTAATTATAGTGACATCTTGTATTAGTTTGACTCTTGCACATAAACCTATCCTATCCATTTTTCTGGCAATGTTGGTCTTAGTTTGCTTCCTCCACATAACCAAAAATAGTCAGCAATAGCATTCACTTGAGTTTGGTAAGATTCAATTAATGGCCATCCTGTTGTCATATTTGGGCAGCTTTCCCAACCTACTACTGTAAAGTTATCTGTTAATGTGGCTGAAGCAAACGCATTACTCCAATGTCTTTTAACGCTCTTTTGGCTTCGCATGCTTTTATCCAAATGCCAAATAGTTATGCAATTTCCTTCAAACAATCCCACATCGTCTCCACCCTCTTTGTTTGTACCATTAAAGCATTCATATTGTAATGTGTAAGCTATGTCATAAACCACTGGAACTTCAATCATGTTTGCTGGCAGGTTTACATCAATGTCCATACATTCCTTTCCCCATAATGGGTGAGCATAGTATTTTTCTCTGTGTTCTCGTCCTGCCAGGGATAAGCATTCTGCATGGCAAAAAGGAGCAGTGTTTCTTTTCTTAGTACACTGTTTCACGTAATGTCCAGCACAATGTCTATAATCATATGGGTTTGGCACAACGATGAGTTTGCTCAATGGTGAAGGGGTGCAAAATACACAACTGTCCATGTATGTTTGTTCCACTGTAAAACGTGCCCAACTATACCACTCATTGTGAATGGCAATGTCCCAAAGTCTCTCATATCGTGGTAGTCCATCACAAATCGAAGTCTGGGGGTGACCAAGTGAGGTCTGACACATCGATGGTTGGGAAGTCTTCTGCCAGTAATCGTTCAAGGGATAACTCTGGGTCGGGTATCCCTGGGCCTGTGGAATCATGTGTACCAGGTTCATCAGTAGCACTATCGTGATCAGAACGTCCTGCATCTCTCTCCCGACTGGTGCCTGGCCTGTCGCCTGTCTGGGTCAGGACGGTGCCTGGTTCCTGTCTATGGCGGCTATCTCGTGTTACACTATGTTCTCCATGTATGTCAGGATCGTATACAGGCCTGCCAGCATGCTCCGCCGGTTGTCTCTGTTCTCTGCTCTGGTCTGGCTCCTGGCCCGTTCGCTCTGGTCTCGGTCTCTGCTCTGGCTCGTGCAGTGGCTCCTGCTGTGTCGACTCCTGCTCCTGGTCGAGTCTCTGCTGCTGTGCCCTCTGCTCTGGCTCGTGCTGTGGGAGCTGCTCCTGTCGTCCCTCAGCTGCTCTAGGCGATTCTGGCGCGGGCTCGAGAACCCTCTCGGGGGTCCTCTGACTATCATCTCGGCCTTGTCTTTTGTCTGAAGACTCCGATAATTCCTCAGCTTCTTCGTCGTCTTGATCAGGACCTCGTCGTCGAAGTTGTGGTACTCTGGTACAATGGTTCAAGTGGTACCAAGTGTTACTTCCTTCTACTTGTACCGCTGTAGGTGTTGCTCGTACAACTGTGTAGGGCCCTTCTCTCCATGGCTCATTCCATCTCCTTCTGAAGACCCTCAGATAGACGTTGTCTCCTGGAACTATTGCACATGGAGCTTCTTCGTCCTCTCTGGGCCCTCGGCGCTGCTCCTGCGAATATATAGCCTCATGTATAGCAGTTAATTGTCTCATATAAGTTCTTAATTCAACTTGCAACTGCTCCAAAGGCGGTCCATCATAAGGGCCTCTTAAATATGGCACTGGCATTGGTCTGACCATGAGCATTTCATGTGGGGTCAAATTTGTAGTTCTGTTGGTTTGCATGCGATAGTTCATTAGTGCCAGAGGTAAAGCATCTACCCAGTTCAATTTGGTATCTGCACAGATCTTATTTATCTTTGCTTTTAGAGTCCCATTAGCCTTCTCAACCATTACTTGTGATTGGGGATGGTAAACGCAGCCTAGCCCTTGCTTTATGCGCAATTGTTGCAAGACAGTTTTTACAGTTCTTTGAATAAATGAGGAGCCATTATCCAAACTGATCTCAGATGGAATTCCAAATCTTGGAATCACTTCTCTTGCCAAAAACTTATTCTCAGTCCCAGAGCCCTGGTCTGCTGATGGCACAGCTTCCACCCATCTGCTGAATCTGTCTATAATCACCCGTCTGTATCACTGTATCTTTTGCCTCTGATCGACTTGATCATGTCAACATAGTCCATTACTAAGTGTTTAAAGGTCCCTCAGGTACAGGAATGTGTCCTATGGGTGCTAAAGTCCCTTTCCTAACATTGTTCTGAGCACGGTCTGCAATTCGGGGCTCAGGTTGTACTAATACCATGGGAGCCATAACTGCAGTTTAGCATCCTGAAGCTTTTCTAGCCTCAGCATCAGCAGCATTGTTTCCAAGTACAAAGTATTACAAAATCATTTCCCTTTTTGTGTGCTTGACACTTAGCAACGGCTAAACGTTTTGGTTGCATCATTGCAGAAATCAACTGTACAATTTGTTCTGCATGTTGTATTGGGGTACCATCACTCTTTTTAAATCCTCTCTGCTTCCAGACGGCCCCATATAAATGGCACACTCCATGTGCATAAGCAGAGTCTGTGTAAATATTTACAATTCGTCCCTTTGCTAATTCACAGGCTGTGGTAAAAGCTTTTAATTCAGCCAGTTGTGCAGAGCAAGGCTGCTAACAATGTTGAGAAGTCACAGGTACAAATCCATCTTTCTTTCGCTTAACCACAGAAAAACCAGCATGATTTCCCAGATGGTCTCTGAAACAAGAACCATCCACAAAATAATCAGCTTCAGCATGCATTATAGGTGTAGACTCTAAATCTCAACTCAACTTTATTTATATAGCGCTTTTACAATTTTCATTGTTACAAAGCAGCTGTACAGGAGACACATTGACTACAAGCAAAACAATCAAAGTTGTACCTGCAAAAACAAGAAAAGCAAAAACAAGAAAATCTGGTCTAAGACGGGTAAAAGCTAATGATTCAGCAACACAATCATGTGGAGTACCCTCCTCTTCCAAAGGTATGTAATTTGCTGGATTTACAGTAGTACAATGTTTTATCGTTACATCTGGATATGTCAAAAGAGTTGAATATGCCAAGCTTCTGGCCTGCATCAAAACAAATCTGCCTTGTTCCAACATTTCAACCACCTTGTGGTGTGCATATATAGTCACTGGGTATCCCATAGTCAAAGTAGAAGATTTCTCATAAGCATAATATACAGCAGCAAGTCCTTGATAACAAGGGGGATATCCCTGTGCTACACTATCCAGTTTTGTGGTATAAAAGGCAGTGGGTTGTTTTCCTCTTCCCTTACAAGTTTCCTGCATCAACACTGCAGAGGCATATCCCTCTTTTCTGTTGGCCACATACAGGTGAAAGGGTTTCATATAATCAGGGCTCGTCAGAGCTGGAGCACTTTGCAATTCTCTTTTAATTGACTCAAATGCTATTGTTGCATCACTATTCCATGTAAGTGGGGCTCTCAAATTTTGCTGTCCTGCCTGCTTCATCAGGGCTCTCAATGGGGCAGTTTTTATTGCATAATCCTCTATCCAATCTGAGCTGAACCCCGTCATGCCCAGGAATGTCATCATATGACCAACAGTCCGTGGAAGTGGGACCTTGCTTATTCCCTCTAATTGGCTTTGTGATATTGCTTTGGTTTTATAAGCAATTATTCTTCCCAAGTACTCTACTTGGGGAAGGCAATACTGTAACTTTGCCTTCGAGGCTTTGTGTCCTCCTTCAGCTAATTTTGTTAGAACCTTAATAGAATCTCTGTGACATTGTTCAAGGGTAGGGGCACAAATTAACAAGTCATCGACATACTGTAGAAGATTGCTATCCAATACCAGATCTTCCAAGTCAGCTTTTAACAGCTGATTGAATATATGAGGGCTATGGCGGAACCCTTGAGGGACCCTAGTATAGGATATCTGAGTTCCCTCGTAAGTGAAGGCAAACAAGTGCCTGCTGCTCTCAGCCAATGGGATGCTGAAAAAGGCAGAACAAAGATAAATTACTGTAAAATACTTTGCATCAGGTGGCACATTTGTAAGCAGGGTGTGAGGATTCGGAACTTCTACTGGCCAATCTTCCACTATTTCATTGACTGCCCTTAAGTCATGTACCAAACGCCATTTTGCCTTGTCTGCTTTGATAACAGGCAGTATAGGTGTGTTACAAGGACTAGATGTTTTAAACAGCACTCCTGCTGTAATTAGTCCATCTATTGTTTCCCTGATGCCATTTATTGCTTCAGGTTTCAATGGGTATTGGTATTTGTTAGGCAATCTAGTTCCTGGCTTTGCTTTGATATCTATAGGGCTAGCCGATTTTATCAGCCCTACATCTGTGTCATGTTTTGACCATAATTGATCAGGAACCAATTGCTCCATTTCTTTGAGAAGCTCAGTTTGTTTTATCTCTTTTTCTAGGATGGTTTCCAAATTCATTTTTCCTTGACCATCGACTTCCACCTCTCTAGGAGTTCCTTGCATAATTGTGGCACATGCAATCTTCATAAATCGTTTATCTTCTGATATAAAAACTAAGGGGTTGTCTGTGTTTTTCCATTGTATTCCTTTGGCTTTCTTCATCATTGGGCCTATTTCTTTAGACTCACCATTCTTTTCTAAATATAATGTAATATGGGGAACTGAGTTAGGGATCTGGAACCATTTCTTAATAAAATCATTGTCATCAACTTGTAATGCTGCTCCTTGTGGTCCTATAATTATATGCTGTGAAATGAGGGGAACTTCCTTGCCTTTGGTTTCTTGTAACCATTTTCTTTCTATGTCTACTCTGCGCAATGGGTCATAGATTATAGTACAGTGGAATTCTAATTCGGGTAATTTGGGCTCTTCGATCTGTTCCTTAATAAACTTTTCCCATTTTTGTAATGTCTTCCCTACCTCTTCCTCTAAATTTCCTAACCAGTAAGCATTAGCTTGGGGGGTTGTGATTACCATTTGTCTAACTCCCTTACTCTCAATGTAAATACCTTCCGGGGAACAGAGTATTTGTACCTTTAGCTTGCAAAGGGCATCTCTCCCTAATAGGTTAACAGGGGTTTGGTCTGATACTAAAATAGGCAATATTACTTCTTTGTCCTTAGTCCTTAGACAAACTGGAGCAGTTATTGGAATCAGCTGCGTTTGTCACGAAAATCCTACTGTCTTTGTAAAATTTCCAGACATAGGGAGATGTGAGGCATAGTTTGAGTTTATACATGTGTAGGTTGCTCCAGTGTCTATCATCATTGGTGTGATCTTGCCTTCAATATTAACCTGCAGCATAGGTTCTGTATCAGCATTCTCAGTTATCATTGGATGCTGACCTCTCCCGGCAGGATCTTCTGGGCAGCCCTAGTAGCCGACATCTGGACCTCGCCATGGGTTGACTAGTCCCTGCTGTGGGTTGATTGGTCCCTGTTGCTGGTTGACTGGTCCCTGTTGCTGTTGATTTTGCCATGGTTGTTGGTCTTGCCAATTAGGTCCTTGTTGTCTTTGATCTTGCCATTGGCCTCGCTGTTGGCGGCCTGCTTGCCATCGAGAACCTTGTCGCTGGTCCATATTCCATGGGTTAGTTGGACAGTCCCTTTTGTTATGACCCAGTTGCCTACATCCCCAGCATGGGTTTCTTCCGTGTTGTGCTTGCATATGTCCTTGTCCTCCTTGCATAGGTCTTGGCCCAAATCTGTTTTGTTGTTCAGGCTTTACATAAATGACAATAGGCGCTGGTTGTTGTGGTCCACTTCCAGGTGTTGGCTGTACAGTGTTTCCTGTTCCTGGTTGTTGCATCATTGGTGTTGGAGCGTTCACTGGAGCCATCATTGCTGCATGATCTTCTTCTTTGTCTTTGTCTTTGACCACGGCTTGTGTCTTTTTCTTCCTGGCCAGTTCTTCAAGCTGCAATTGTACCAATTTTCTTTGAAGTTCCTTCTCGTGATGTTTCAGTTTCTGCTCATTCTTTCTGTATTGTTCTACAGCATGGGTCACAAGATCGCAGAATTCTTTATGTGACTTAGAGTTCAGACCCACTAAGTCTTCCAGCCGGGCCTTTACCACAGGTGGCATAGAGTCGACAACGGCATTTCTGAACAGCGCTGCCATCACCATGTCTTCCTCGGGATCTCTTTCCAGTTCTTCCTTCCATTTTCTTAGCTGTGTTCGCACATAGGTAGCAGGATTCTCTTCTTCTCCTAGATGTTCCCCTTTTAGTGTTCGAGGGTCAATGCGGTTTGGATATTCATTCCTTAGTTCCTGCCACATCCGTGCTCTATCTCCATTAAATGGATTTCCGTCCATGAATGGTGAGTTTATTGCTGCCTGGAGGCCTGCTGCTCTTAAAAGTTCATTCATCTTAGAACTTCCTATACATTTGGCTAGGAGTGCTTTTTTTTTATCTCCCAGTGCTAGCAGTTTTCCAGTTGTCTCATCCTCCACCATCTTGATCCATTTGCCTGCCCCTTCATGTAGATCTGGCAGACGTGCAACTAGTCCATCCAAGTCTTGGGAACCCCATGGCACATATTGTGCTTGTCTCCCTTTTATCAGGATAGGGCACTGTCCTGCAGCGTCATTTTGTTTCTGTCCAGGAAGGCTGCTCATGCTTGCAGTCTTTGTCAGTCTCCCTCCTTCCTTTCGTGTCCAAACTAATTGTTTTAGTTGGTTTGGTTCGATCTCTGAGTCTTGGAGATAGATTTTGCCCGCTACAAACTTATATTCTCCTTCCTTAGGATTTCTTGAGGTCTCCCCTGATGAGGTTCCTTGGTTGGTTGGAGAATGTCTTGCTTGGTAACTGTTTTCACTGCCAGCCTCAGATTGGACTTCCTCCTCTTCTTCGTCCCCGCTTGCTTCAGAGTTGGCTTTTGAAGTCATTCCTAAACCATGAGCAGAGTCTGTTTGTATTTTCTCTCTTTTTCCTGCTTCCTGTTTCCTGCATCGCTGCCGGCAGCTTGTTTGTATCAGTGCGCTTACCACTTCGCTCTAATATTAGTGTATTTTATTATCGTTAATTATTATTGTCGTTGCTAACTTATCCTGATATCTCCATAATCCCTGTTCCTGTTATTTACTTGGAAGAGTCTAAACCAAAAGTGATAGTTAACTTAACGCCATTAGCATAGCAATAGCGTGTTAGCTTGCTTTCTGTTCACACTGTGGAATATCATCTTGCCTCTGGTTTGTCTTGTGTGCTAACTGTTTCTCTTTTTAAGCGAGTATACTACGATCCATCGAGCAACCTTGGTAAGTTGGAATTGCACTTCAAATCCGGTGAGTTATGGCTTCTATTCCTATTATTGTTACTTGCACCTCATGTCATATGTTTAGCTTAGCCTTCTCTGTCAGCTGCGAGGGCTTTATACTTATAACTATACTTCTTATAACCCACAGGAGAGTACAGAAAAATGTCTTTATTCAACAAAAATACAAAACAAAAAAAAATACAAAACAAAACCCACGAGGGGGAAAACAGGCAAATAATACTCGTTAAAACAAAACAAACACCATAACCAAAAAGGTAGAAACAGAGCTAGACTAGGGAAACAGATAAACATGAACAACTTGAGACTTACTACACCAACGACACGAAGGGATTGACATGTAGTTCTCACGACAACAAGTTTGACAACAAAACGACAACAGACAGCGAACAAAGGGGCATTATATAAGGGAACACTAACGAGGGAAAATTACACAAGGGACGTGACGGGCAGGTGACAGAGATCACACACAACGGGCAATAATTAAGGGAGACAGGAGGGCGGGGCTGAACGACATGACAGGAGAACACGCAGCACAAAGTAAACAACAATGGCCACGTGTCCTCCACACATAACAAAACAAGCACAAAAGACATGGCACCGTCACAACTCCGTCCACAGACCAGAAACCTCATGATAGGAAGGACAGAGTTGTGACACCCACTCCGTGATAGGTAAGTTATGACCTGTAGTTGTTAAGGCTTTCTCTCCTCGATGTATAACTGGTCGTTGTCCAGGTTGTGTGAAGAAAACGAAAATAGTTATTCCACAATGGATATCATAGTAGGCTGGTACAGCAACTGAATGTCCCACAGCCAAAACTGCTGGATCCTGTTCTAGTATCTGTCGTGCTTCTGGTCCTATTAGTTGTCTGGGGTACCAAGGTATTGAAGGGTGTAGCACCACTCTCTCATGCCAGGTTTGTTGTCGGTTTGGTGATTATTCTTCTTCCTGGAGTGGAAGACATCTTTTCCATGGTAATCTAATTTCCTTTCGTCGTATTAGTTCATATACGTCCGTGATGTCACTCAGAAACTCTGTTGCTTTGAGAATCTGCAGTTCTGCTTCATATCACCCAGTCTTGTCCTGCTTAAAGGTTGTGATGAGAGTGAGAGAAAGATAGGAAGAAAAATGGAGAAAAGAGAGAGAAAAAGAGCACATAATACATAGCTCTCTCAGTTAGTTCTCTTGGGGTCATAAACGAACAAATAGACTTGTTGTTTCTTTTTGGACTGAAGGGGATGGGTTTACTGCCAAAATTATAAACAAAACGTAGACTGTCTTCCTGCCTATTAGTGAATATAACTATACTGCATGCCCCAAAAGGAAAAACTATTTTATGCTATCTCCCTTACTTATTCAAAAACAGATATATAATGGTAAAACAAAGTGGCACCCCTGTCTTGTTTGTGTGCTAGACAGTTATGAATTGTCATCATATTCTTCACAGTTTTCCATTGCTGTGACCACAGTTAACATAAATGCTTCAGAGTCATGTTGCACATTTAGTTTTGCATGTAATGACATTTGTTTTGCTGTGGCTCTAACCAACAAAGATCGTATCATAGGGATAACACAACAAAGCAATACTGCAGAAATCATTAAGACAGCAACAATTATCATTCCCGCTTGAGTTAGCCAATCTCTCCAGGACCCAAACATGGACTCAAACCATGTTCCAAATGCCTTATCTGTTCCAGCATTGGCTGTTACTTCATCTCTTAGATTTTTCAATTTTTCCATAGCATGAGTGAAAGATCCATCAGGGGCAGTATTATTAGGAATATAAGTACAACAATCTTCTCCAAACATTACACACACTCCTCCTTTCTCAGCTAATAACCTGTTTAGGGCTTGTCTATTCTGCCAGGCCATTTTACTTGTTGGGGCTAATTGTTCTCCAAGCGCTTCAAGTGCATCATTTGTAAAATTAATAAACCTCTGTTGATTGTAATACAGATAATTAATCCATTCTGTGTTCTTATTTGGGGTTATCCATATGAGGATAGACTCAAATCCAGATCTCACCTCATCTCTTGCTTTAAATTGGTGTGGAATATTTCTAGGTTGACCAATTGCATCCAAGTAAACATTTGGGTCACTTTGGTAGGCTCTTTTCATAATACTATGTTTGGGCTTGCTTTTTACATTCACATTTGGGTCCCATGTAATTATAGTGACATCTTGTATTAGTTTGACTCTTGCACATAAACCTATCCTATCCATTTTTCTGGCAATGTTGGTCTTAGTTTGCTTCCTCCACATAACCAAAAATAGTCAGCAATAGCATTCACTTGAGTTTGGTAAGATTCAATTAATGGCCATCCTGTTGTCATATTTGGGCAGCTTTCCCAACCTACTACTGTAAAGTTATCTGTTAATGTGGCTGAAGCAAACGCATTACTCCAATGTCTTTTAACGCTCTTTTGGCTTCGCATGCTTTTATCCAAATGCCAAATAGTTATGCAATTTCCTTCAAACAATCCCACATCGTCTCCACCCTCTTTGTTTGTACCATTAAAGCATTCATATTGTAATGTGTAAGCTATGTCATAAACCACTGGAACTTCAATCATGTTTGCTGGCAGGTTTACATCAATGTCCATACATTCCTTTCCCCATAATGGGTGAGCATAGTATTTTTCTCTGTGTTCTCGTCCTGCCAGGGATAAGCATTCTGCATGGCAAAAAGGAGCAGTGTTTCTTTTCTTAGTACACTGTTTCACGTAATGTCCAGCACAATGTCTATAATCATATGGGTTTGGCACAACGATGAGTTTGCTCAATGGTGAAGGGGTGCAAAATACACAACTGTCCATGTATGTTTGTTCCACTGTAAAACGTGCCCATCTATACCACTCATTGTGAATGGCAATGTCCCAAAGTCTCTCATATCGTGGTAGTCCATCACAAATCGAAGTCTGGGGGTGACCAAGTGAGGTCTGACACATCGATGGTTGGGAAGTCTTCTGCCAGTAATCGTTCAAGGGATAACTCTGGGTCGGGTATCCCTGGGCCTGTGGAATCATGTGTACCAGGTTCATCAGTAGCACTATCGTGATCAGAACGTCCTGCATCTCTCTCCCGACTGGTGCCTGGCCTGTCGCCTGTCTGGGTCAGGACGGTGCCTGGTTCCTGTCTATGGCGGCTATCTCGTGTTACACTATGTTCTCCATGTATGTCAGGATCGTATACAGGCCTGCCAGCATGCTCCGCCGGTTGTCTCTGTTCTCTGCTCTGGTCTGGCTCCTGGCCCGTTCGCTCTGGTCTCGGTCTCTGCTCTGGCTCGTGCAGTGGCTCCTGCTGTGTCGACTCCTGCTCCTGGTCGAGTCTCTGCTGCTGTGCCCTCTGCTCTGGCTCGTGCTGTGGGAGCTGCTCCTGTCGTCCCTCAGCTGCTCTAGGCGATTCTGGCGCGGGCTCGAGAACCCTCTCGGGGGTCCTCTGACTATCATCTCGGCCTTGTCTTTTGTCTGAAGACTCCGATAATTCCTCAGCTTCTTCGTCGTCTTGATCAGGACCTCGTCGTCGAAGTTGTGGTACTCTGGTACAATGGTTCAAGTGGTACCAAGTGTTACTTCCTTCTACTTGTACCGCTGTAGGTGTTGCTCGTACAACTGTGTAGGGCCCTTCTCTCCATGGCTCATTCCATCTCCTTCTGAAGACCCTCAGATAGACGTTGTCTCCTGGAACTATTGCACATGGAGCTTCTTCGTCCTCTCTGGGCCCTCGGCGCTGCTCCTGCGAATATATAGCCTCATGTATAGCAGTTAATTGTCTCATTTAAGTTCTTAATTCAACTTGCAACTGCTCCAAAGGCGGTCCATCATAAGGGCCTCTTAAATATGGCACTGGCATTGGTCTGTCCTTGAGCATTTCATGTGGGGTCAAATTTGTAGTTCTGTTGGTTTGCATGCGATAGTTCATTAGTGCCAGTGGTAAAGCATCTACCCAGTTCAATTTGGTATCTGCACAGATCTTATTTATCTTTGCTTTTAGAGTCCCATTAGCCTTCTCAACCATTACTTGTGATTGGGGATGGTAAACGCAGCCTAGCCCTTGCTTTATGCGCAATTGTTGCAAGACAGTTTTTACAGTTCTTTGAATAAATGAGGAGCCATTATCCAAACTGATCTCAGATGGAATTCCAAATCTTGGAATCACTTCTCTTGCCAAAAACTTATTCTCAGTCCCAGAGCCCTGGTCTGCTGATGGCACAGCTTCCACCCATCTGCTGAATCTGTCTATAATCACCCGTCTGTATCACTGTATCTTTTGCCTCTGATCGACTTGATCATGTCAACATAGTCCATTACTAAGTGTTTAAAGGTCCCTCAGGTACAGGAATGTGTCCTATGGGTGCTAAAGTCCCTTTCCTAACATTGTTCTGAGCACGGTCTGCAATTCGGGGCTCAGGTTGTACTAATACCATGGGAGCCATAACTGCAGTTTAGCATCCTGAAGCTTTTCTAGCCTCAGCATCAGCAGCATTGTTTCCAAGTACAAAGTATTACAAAATCATTTCCCTTTTTGTGTGCTTGACACTTAGCAACGGCTAAACGTTTTGGTTGCATCATTGCAGAAATCAACTGTACAATTTGTTCTGCATGTTGTATTGGGGTACCATCACTCTTTTTAAATCCTCTCTGCTTCCAGACGGCCCCATATAAATGGCACACTCCATGTGCATAAGCAGAGTCTGTGTAAATATTTACAATTCGTCCCTTTGCTAATTCACAGGCTGTGGTAAAAGCTTTTAATTCAGCCAGTTGTGCAGAGCAAGGCTGCTAACAATGTTGAGAAGTCACAGGTACAAATCCATCTTTCTTTCGCTTAACCACAGAAAAACCAGCATGATTTCCCAGATGGTCTCTGAAACAAGAACCATCCACAAAATAATCAGCTTCAGCATGCATTATAGGTGTAGACTCTAAATCTCAACTCAACTTTATTTATATAGCGCTTTTACAATTTTCATTGTTACAAAGCAGCTGTACAGGAGACACATTGACTACAAGCAAAACAATCAAAGTTGTACCTGCAAAAACAAGAAAAGCAAAAACAAGAAAATCTGGTCTAAGACGGGTAAAAGCTAATGATTCAGCAACACAATCATGTGGAGTACCCTCCTCTTCCAAAGGTATGTAATTTGCTGGATTTACAGTAGTACAATGTTTTATCGTTACATCTGGATATGTCAAAAGAGTTGAATATGCCAAGCTTCTGGCCTGCATCAAAACAAATCTGCCTTGTTCCAACATTTCAACCACCTTGTGGTGTGCATATATAGTCACTGGGTATCCCATAGTCAAAGTAGAAGGTTTCTCATAAGCATAATATACAGCAGCAAGTCCTTGATAACAAGGGGGATATCCCTGTGCTACACTATCCAGTTTTGTGGTATAAAAGGCAGTGGGTTGTTTTCCTCTTCCCTTACAAGTTTCCTGCATCAACACTGCAGAGGCATATCCCTCTTTTCTGTTGGCCACATACAGGTGAAAGGGTTTCATATAATCAGGGCTCGTCAGAGCTGGAGCACTTTGCAGTTCTCTTTTAATTGACTCAAATGCTATTGTTGCATCACTATTCCATGTAAGTGGGGCTCTCAAATTTTGCTGTCCTGCCTGCTTCATCAGGGCTCTCAACGGGGCAGTTTTTATTGCATAATCCTCTATCCAATCTGAGCTGAACCCCGTCATGCCCAGGAATGTCATCATATGACCAACAGTCCGTGGAAGTGGGACCTTGCTTATTCCCTCTAATTGGCTTTGTGATATTGCTTTGGTTTTATAAGCAATTATTCTTCCCAAGTACTCTACTTGGGGAAGGCAATACTGTAACTTTGCCTTCGAGGCTTTGTGTCCTCCTTCAGCTAATTTTGTTAGAACCTTAATAGAATCTCTGTGACATTGTTCAAGGGTAGGGGCACAAATTAACAAGTCATCGACATACTGTAGAAGATTGCTATCCAATACCAGATCTTCCAAGTCAGCTTTTAACAGCTGATTGAATATATGAGGGCTATGGCGGAACCCTTGAGGGACCCTAGTATAGGTATCTGAGTCCCTTCGTATGTGAAGGCAAACAAGTGCCTGCTGCTCTCAGCCAATGGAATGCTGAGAAAGGCAGAACAAAGATCAATTACTGTAAAATACTTTGCATCAGGTGGCACATTTGTAAGCAGGGTGTGAGGATTCGGAACTTCTACTGGCCAATCTTCCACTATTTCATTGATTGCCCTTAATTCATGTACCAAACGCCATTTTGCCTTGTCTGCTTTGATAACAGGCAGTATAGGTGTGTTACAAGGACTAGATGTTTTAAACAGCACTCCTGCTGTAATTAGTCCATCTATTGTTTCCCTGATGCCATTTATTGCTTCAGGTTTCAATGGGTATTGGTATTTGTTTGGCAATCTAGTTCCTGGTTTTGCTTTGATATCTATAGGGCTAGCAGATTTCATCAGCCCTACATCTGTGTCATGTTTTGACCATAATTGATCAGGAACCAATTGCTCAATTTCTTTGAGAAGCTCTGTTTGTTTTATCTCTTTTTCTAGGATGGTTTCCAAATTCATTTTTCCTTGACCATTGACTTCCACCTCTCTAGGAGTTCCTTGCATAATTGTGGCACATGCAATCTTCATAAATTGTTTATCTTCTGATATAAAAACTAATGGGTTGTCTGTGTTTTTCCATTGTATTCCTTTGGCTTTCTTCATCATTGGGCCCATTTCTTTAGACTCACTATTCTCTTCTAAATATAATGTAATATGGGGAACTGAGTTTGGGACCTGGAACCATTTCTTAATAAAATCATTGTCATCAACTTGTAATGCTGCTCCTTGTGGTCCTATAATTATATGCTGTGAAATGAGGGGAACTTCCTTGCCCTTGGTTTCTTGTAACCATTTTCTTTCTATGTCTACTCTGCGCAATGGGTCATAGATCATAGTACAGTGAAATTCTAATTCAGGTGATTTGGGCTCTTCAATCTGCTTGGTTAAAATGATTAAAAATATACTTATAGTTCAAACAACACTCAATCATTGCTTAAGTATGCTGATTATATCATTAAATCATCTTCATATATTCAGTTGTAACACTCAATCATTGGTCTGATTATTAACACATCTATGGTAATATCATTCCTATGAATACTTCTTATAAGTGGGGTGTACAACAGAGCCCAAAAGTGCAAAGTGCAAATACAACATCAACAAAATGATCAGAATTATGCACAATAGTACTCACTTTTGTTGCCAGAGGTTAAGACATTAATGGCTGTGTGTTGAGTTATTTTGAGGGGACAACAAATTTACACTGTTATATAAGCTGTATACTCACTATTTTACATTGTAGCAAAGTGTCATTTCTTCAGTGTTGTCACATGAAACGATATAATAAAATATTTACAAAAATGTGAAAAATGTGTACTCACTTTTGTGAGATACTGTATATTTGCACATTTCTGCTTCCATTGCCATACGCTGTCTTCCTCAACACTGATCTCTTATTTAAACCTGTATTTATCATAAGTGAACAATCTTTCAACTTCATAGTATGTAAATACATTGTTTTTATTATTTTCTTTTGTATACATTCTCGACATATATTTTCTATTTTCTATATTCTCCTCTATATGCGCGGTCTTTGGAGTATACCAGATTAACATTTCACTTCAAGTTTTACATGTTTACAAAGTGTATGTGACAAATAAAATATTAAATCTTGAATCAATCTTTCAAGCTCCTCCTACAAAATTTGTCCGATTTGCATAACATTTGGAACAGTATTTTGCAACTGGAGACCGTACTAACAAAAACGTCTTACAAGCTTTTTGATTGATAAAATGGTTCTCGTATACAGCGTAAACAAATTCTAAGGCGAACATGCCAAAGGGTCACATGGTTGTGGTATGTATCATCACTGGCACACCTTGTCTGTCTCCAAAAATTTGGTGACCCCGCCACCTAGTGGTCAAGAAATTGTATTGTGTTCTAAGTGCCTTTCCCTATGTTTTTAAACTAGGTTTTCTAAATCTGATTATCTGACATGTCCAAAATATTTCCCGTTGGGCCTTTTTTGCAACTAAATGTTATTGTTAAGAGAAATCTGAACCATACTTTTTCGGATCATTGGGAAGCAACATAAGCAACACATTGAGTAATCATTAATTATTAATAAAATGTATTTATCATTTATTTTGTTTGGCAGTGTTCTGACATTTTTCCATCTCTTTTGCAGGTATTTAATCCCCAATGCAGGTGATGCCACTAAGGCCATTAAACAGCAAATTATGAAAGTCCTGGATGCTATGGAGAGCTCTTAGTAAGGAAACATCAGAGTGGCTTAATTCTATTCCTCCTGGCCATAACCACAGCTCTACCAAAATCAACCTGAAAGGAAAGAAAGCAGAGCAATCCAACAACTACCCACCTGCCTCCTCTAACCCTTGAAGCATATCTCAGTGTGATGACTCTGGGCCTGTTGCTATGACATTTGACATGATGACGACTTTGGACTTGAGGATGTCAATATATATAAAAAAATTGGTCTATTTTGCTTTTGTTTTCTCTATTTTGGGAAACTGAACCTAATTTATATTTATTATTTCTCTGTATCATGCCTTAATGACAAGCTGTAGCTTTTTATATAAGATTCAGAACTCTTTATCTAATGTCGACTATTATTATTTCTTTAGCCATTAGAAGTTGTGATAGATATTGCTGCATTATTTGTAACTAGAAAGAGTTTCTTATTTATCAGAGCAGTTTTCCAGCAGAGCTAATTTACACGGAGACAGGTGAGAGGCATCACAGTAAAGGTACAATTTATCTTTATTATTGAGACAGAATGCTTTTCTACATGTTGCTTGCAGACAAGATGCAGTACCAATATGACAAATACATCCAAACAGTTGTTGTATGTACAGATTTGTGTGAGTCTTTTTTAACATTCTTATTTAACTAATATTTCTACCAAGTCTTCTAAAGAAAGTACAGAGTTGTTAAATGTGTCAAAAGTGTACCAACAAAGTATTGATACTGATGAGACTAGATTCATACACCAGGTTTACATTTAAAACAAAAATGTGTATACAGACCATTTACCATAATAAATGATTACAGTATGAAATAACAACACATGTCAAATGAATGTCAGGAAAACTATGGGTAATATTAGGCACATGCTACATACTTTGAGTGCAAGAAAAAATCTGTAATTTTGTCTCACTATGCAAATTCTGAACATTACATTTTAAGGCCGGCACAGTCTCTTATAAAAATGTTTTTAGCAATCTTGTGCCTAATGCTTTTGTTACGTAAAGACATATTTTCAAGTGACTATTGAAAATATGATTTTTCCCTACAAACACAGAAACAATGCAACTTTTTTATTTTTGGTTTATATCAAAACAAGCAATATATACAAAATATCCTTATTTAAAGTATAATTACGATTTTTTTCTCAATTGTCAAATAAAAGTAAAATTAAAGAATGTAAAAAAAAAATTACAATGCCACATTGCTAACAAATATCATGTCATTTGAAAACATGGTAAAAACAAATACTGAAGGAATGGCCAATGTAAATAAATTTTAGACTTTGGGCAATAAACAGCATTTCTTTATATTGTCACTGTCCTTCTAAACCATCATGTCCAAATTTTCAGGAAATTGAAAAAAAAACAGGACTTTTTACATTATTAAATTCATGTAAAACGTTGACAATCACTTTTTAATACTTTTAATTGGTTAGATAATTGCAAACCCTTTTGATAAACATAAAGGGTGACTAATTATAATGATTTATAGCAAGAAATAAAAATCACTAAATATAGAGGTTTCTGAAGGACAGCAGCGATATGCATTTTAACAACCATTAGGAGCAATTTAATACACTGCGATTTACCACTAATAGATACAAGAAAGGGTTTACAATATTACATGACAACAGTTTTGCACCACAAATTAAAAAGGATGAATAACACTTTCTGTAAGTATAAAGATCCATGTGCTTTGAAATGTATATAATCAAAACTGACAAATGTCAACGTTTTACAGTTGGCTATTGTTAATCTGCCTGAATGATCACAACAAGATTACAAATATTTAACACTAAAGTTCATACTGGAGGGAAATATAAAAAAAATGTCCATGTCAAAAAAACTTTATTATAAAAAAGTTTCCCAAAAGCTCTGTGTTTAATTTTGCAAGTAGTAACAGTTATTTCTTAAGTGCTTTGTCTTAAGAAAGAGTAAAAATGAATTAGCAAAGCACCATTTCCCACAGCCACAGCTGCTACATTTATTAAAAAGGCTTGAAACAACAAGAAGAGCTAAATCCACCAGAGGAAAAATGAAACTAAGAATTTTAAGTGCATTTTATCTGCATATTTAATTTTATGTGAACTAAAGCACTATGAAGCTCACAGTTTTTTTTATCACTTGCAGAGGAAAACTGTGAAACGATTTGGACCAACACCAAAGTGTGTTAAAATGAAAGGAATGTGTACAATAAACATGCGCTTACAACATATAATATTGCAATGATTGCATCACGTTCATTCACCCTCCTCTTTGATGCGCTGTTGCTTGTTACGGCGAGAATCAGGAGCTAGGTCAAAGGAGAAATCAGTCCAGTCATCTCGAGGGGGGAAGGAAATGGTCTGACGAAGGGTGAAACGCACAGCATCAATTACACGCTCGCCTCGCGCTTCAGTGGAGCCTACACTGACAGTGGATGTTCCACTAGAGGTGCGCAAGACGTGGGGAGGTGGAGAGAATTCCATGGTCTGTCGGAACTCCATGATGCCTTTCCAGATGATGTGCTGGAATTCTGTGGGAATTTTCAGCCTGCATAAGTCCTGTGGATAGGTATACCACAGAGCTCATTAAAACAGCAGCCACTGTTCTGATCCCTCCATCAACACTGAGAGACAATGCTTAACTGGAAGTTCTATATTTTGATATATTCTAGGTCAGTTTTTTTCAGACATACAGTACATTGGCCTAAAGCTACAAGCTAAACTTGATCTGTATGTTTTCAAACATGCATTCTATAAGGCAAAGGGAAAAGGCAAATCCCTCACCTCCAAGTTGTAGTTTTCAATCTGGTAGATATTGGTCAGACCCTGAGCAGTGAAATAGTCCAAGCAAGCTGAGCAGCCCAGCCTCAACAGGAAGCTACAAGATATAAAATATGGGGGAAGAATTATTTTTATATATTTGACTAGTTTACTCTGATTTAAATAAGTGAACATATTACATGTGTTTACCTGGAAATGCTGTTGTCCATTGGGTAGGGTGGCGGAGGTGTACAGTGAGATGAGGGCACCATTTGCAACTGAGGCTGTAAAGGGTTGGTTGGGCTGAGGACACTCATGTCTGTGTTCATAGGAACAGGGCCACCCATCATAGTGGAAGTCACTGAAGGGAGGGGAAAGTGTTGAGACTGTATAAAACCCTTCATTTTTTGACCTAATCCGCAAAAATTCTTATAGTAACCATCAATACAATTTAAGTATTAATGATTAAAAAGAGCCCTTACTATCAGCCAGTCCTCCAGCCATGCTTGATGGGGTGAGTGTGTTGCGTTGCTGGGGGTTAATAAGCTGACTGACTGATGGGAGCTTGTTTTTGCAGAGCGTGGGTGAGCTGGAACCGAAGGTAGGTTGAGATGGTAGAGAGCTCCTGAGGAAGAGAGGAAGATACAGGTTGTGATAGGTAGATACTAAATGATGTTTTATAAACAAAGTTAGGGAGGAGCACGTCAGATAATCAACCTAATTACAGGGGAGGAGCACATCATTTAACCATCCTTTTAATCTCTGTTCTCTGTTCCTCGAAAGCTTTCTGCACTTCTAACCATTCTTACTCAATCCGGGGAGATACTTTGGTTTCTGGCCAGGTCCTGAGCTCAGGGTCAAATCCCAGACTCTGAGACAGCAATGACAAGGTAAGTTTACGTTTACATGATGACTAGCTAGAATTCTATATAATCTAGTTCAGTGATGGGATGGGATTATTGTATTTAAATACCTTTGAAAAAACTGTATTTTGTATGTAAATGTGTTTAATCTTAGTATTTTTAGTATTTATTTTTGTATAGCCTAGTTAATTCAATAAATCAGCAGTCTAATAAAGAGGTTGGTTGGCAAAAAGTATTTTGTATTTTGAAAATACAAAAATACAAAGACATTTAGTCATTTTAGAATGTTAAGTTCTACTTCTGTAGTTATTTTGGTGAAAGTAACTCAAAAGTAATACAGGAGTCATGTAACGTATTACAATTCTGAGACAGTAATATTGTAAGGTAAGGGATTACTTTTAAATAACAGTAACAAGTAATCTGTAATGTAATACGGTTTGGAAGTAACTTGCACAACACTGTATACCACTATATGGTATGAGACTATATTGTGGGACAAGTTTACACATCAAGAGCTCTGAATATCGAAGTGAGTAGGGCAGTGGTTCTCATACTGTGGTACGCATACCACTAGTTTTACTTGAAGAGACCCCTAGTGGTACGTGACACGACAGGAAATTAAAAACTCTATATCAGGAGTCTTCAACTAAAATTGCTTGAGGTCCAGTAAACAAACCCTCCTTGCCAGTCGAGGTCCGGACAATTAAATACCTAAAATCATGATTTGATGGTTTTTGGCAGACCAAAGAAATAAACATGTCTTTTAATAACTATACAATGGCATAACAATGTCTGACAACAATATAATGAAGGAAAACGTGCAAAATGCCCTAATCTCTAAACCTGCATTGAACATACATTAATTTCAACATTAACAACTTTAAAAGAAAACTAGCCACGTTATGTAAAACTCAAATCTATGGCAAGCCGATGGTGTCAGAATTACGCCATAGATTAAACGCGTTTATATCCGAACGCCGTTTTTGATGGCGTTTTAAACAGTATTTGCGCCACAAAATACGGTGTCGCGATTCCAAACGCCGTAAAAAAACGCGTGAAAAGTCGTCCATAACGCCGTATTTAACGGCATTCTAAGGCGCTTGAAAAGCGCCGCCTTTTGCGCCGCTGTCTTGCCATATGACGGCGTAAAAAACGCTGTTTTGGTTGCACAGAGCGCGCGTTATTTACTGCGTTTTGTGTGTTGTATAATGAACCCCTCCTGGTGATTTCCGCAGCCAGTAAATTCGAACTGTTCTCAGAGCAATTTACCACTGATCATTTTACAGGATTTTATTATGCAGGATATATCGCTTGGTCGTTTTTAGATTTATATTTCAGTACTTAATGCGTGGTCAGTATGAAAAGCAAGTCTGGAATGAGAGATCTTTTTATAAACCGTATCTGCACTTGATTTTTGCTGCTGAACTCACACATCAGTGGACTTTCCTGCTATAAACAGGACGAACGAACAGTAATAGATTTTACATTTACGCATTTAACAGACACTTTTATCCAAAGCGACTTACAGGGGCCTTTTAGTCTATGCATGTCTTTTATCAGTAGCCCATGTGATTTTAGTTTCCATATTACAAAAATTGATTGACTATAAGGAGACGCAATAATGTTGCGCAATGATTGTAATGTGACAAGCATGAATTTATTAACTAAAATATAACACAGCCCAAGTCAATGCCAAATGCCTTGCCATTTACCTCCGTGAAGAGACTGACGCTATCATGCGTGGAACCGCAAAGACAATAAACAGCCACGTTTCCTTTTGAAATGGAAAAAAATATTATTCAGCACATAGAAATAAGTGCGGCATTCACCCACTCATGCTGCCTAGCCTGGCGAGAACATGGCAAAATGAGATGCGGGCATGCTATTTACAAGCTACAGGCAAAACTATTTTAAAAAGTTGGTTTGCACAAAGATGGTGGTTAAGCCTACTGATCCCATTGCTCCGAATAGTAGGCCTAATTAAACGTAATTACATACACTGTAAAAAAATCCTGTTAAAACAGATAAAGTACTGGCAGAAAATTACCAGTACATTTTCTTTTATTTTACGGACATTTCCGTTAATGCTAAAATGTAATTTAATTCAGTGCAAAATGTAAAATGGAGAACATGCATACTCGAGTGAGTCTTGGTCATTATTTATCTTTGTTTCATATGCTTTGTCGAGTAAAATCAATCATATCTAAATGCTTGGGTGAACGTCCATTTTCAGTCTGTTGAGGCCCGCTGTATGTGAACCCTTGAGTTCACATACAGTCTTCATATTAATACAGTATATTGTGCCCTGTTTTTACAGATTTTTTTTAGTGTAGGCAATGTTTATGATGCACCTGCTGATGAGAATGATTCTGCATGACGCATTTAAAAAAAGTGAATGCTTGGTGAAATGCCGGGGGAAATATTTGATCCGTCCAGGTCTTAAGGCCTTAACTCTCGATGTCAGTCAAATAAATAAAATAAAATAAACATAAATAAAAAACATAGACTTTACCTATAGATAGGGGTTTTTGAGTTGGTGTGTACCAAATTTGCTGGAATTGGATGCAGTAATTTTTTACATAAAATTCACTTGAAAAAAGGATTTTCATAAAAATCTTTATTCCACTAATCAAAACATAGTAATATCAATGGCCACTACAAGGATTTAGTACCAAGGCCATGGTGAATTAGATCCTGGCTCAGCTCATCAGTGATTGGGTGAGAGCAGTTCAAACTTATTGGCTGTGGAAATCAGCGGGAGGGGCTCATTATGCAACAGACAAAACATCGTAAAAGACGCGCGCTCTGTGCAACCAAAACGGCGTTTTTTACGCTGTCATATGGCCAGACAGCGACGCAAAAGGCGGCGCTTTTCGGGGTGCCTTAAAACGCCATTAAATACGGCGTTATGGACGGCTTTTCGCGTGGTTTTCACGGCGTTTGGATGTAAACGCGTTGCGTAATTCTGAACCATTTTGCTTTTTTCTTCCTGCATGCATAAAAAAAAATCTAATTTCTTTATATAGCGCTTTTCGCAATTTGCATTGTTCAAAAGCAGCTTTACAGAAGAAAATCTATAAAAAACAAACAAACAGAAAAACACTTAAGGTAAAACACAGTGCATGGTGTTTGTAGAACAAGCAAGGTCGTTCTAATTAAGCTATGTTAACGGAATTTAGCGAACCTTAATCTAATAACATAATATATTATTTTATTTTATTAATTTATTACCTATAATAAAGGTAACATAAATAGGTAAGAGAACAAGAGTTAGAAGAGTAATTTATTCGTAACAGAAAACAGTATTTACCTATAATGCAGTTTTGCATAAGTCAGAAACTCCACCCAAACTGAAACTGAGATATCATCCCATATAAATTAAATTATATGAGAGAATGTGGCGTCATACGTCTAAATGCAGATTAAAGGTTGAAAATTACTTTAATCAAAATAATCATTACAAGAATAAAAAAAATGAATAAGCTTGATTGCTTAGCAACCTTAAACTGTATTATTTATCTGCCCCATGCCGTGGAGGAGCGCGTTTCTCCACAGCCGGCCTCAACAGACTGAAAACGGACGTTCACCCAAGCATTTAGATATGATCGATTTTACTCGACAAAGCATATGAAACAAAGATAAATAATGAGCACGACTCACTCCAGTATGCATGTTCTCCATTTTACATTTTGCACTGAATTAAATTACATTTTAGCATTAACGGAAATGTCTGTAAAATAAAGGAAACTGTACTGGTAATTTTCTGCCAGTACTTCATCTGTTTTAACGGGATTTTTTTACAGTGTATGTAATTACGTTTAATTAGGCCTACTATTCGGAGCAATGGGATCAGTAGGCTTAACCACCATCTTTTTGCAAACCAACTTTTTAAAAATTGTTTTTTCATGTAGCTTGTAAGTAGCATGCTCGCATCCCGACTCATTTTGCCATGTTCTCGCCAGGCTATTGCTGCATGAGTGGGTTGCCGCGCCTGAATCCCGCACTTATTTCTATGTGCTGAATAATATTTTTTTCCATTTCATTGTAAGTTTCTTTGCAGTTCCACACACGATAGCGTCAGTCTCTTCACGGGTGTAAATGGCAAGGCGTTTGGCATTGACTTGGGCTGTGTTATATTTTAGTTAATAAGTTCATGCTTGTTACATTACAATCATTGCGCAACATTATTGCGTCTCCTTATAGTCAATCAATTTTTGTAATATGGAAACGAAAATCACATGGGCTACTGATAAGAGACATGCATAGACTAAAAGGCCCCTGTAAATCGCTTTGGATAAAAGTGTCTGCTAAATGCGTAAATGTAAAATCTATTACTGTTCGTTCGTCCTTTTTATAGCACGAAAGATGTGTGAGTTCAGTAGCAAAAATCAAGTGCTGATACGGTTTATAAAAAGATCTCTCATTCCAGACTTTCTTTTCATACTGACCACGCATTAAGTACTGAAATATAAATCTAAAAACGACCAAGCGATACAGATAAACAGAACAAGACCAACTGCGTAAAAATTGACTAATGGATCAAGCGGGTCTCGAACCGGCGTTTGATGCTGTCAGAGATTGCGAGTCAATCACCCTAACCAGCAGAACACCACTCACAGTAGTCAGCCTCTGCTTAAAGGGAATGCAGTTTACTTTTTACTCTGGCTGACCTCGCTTATACCAGGAGTGATTTCTGGTGTTGGAAATTAGCTAATACAAATATTCAAGCGCCTTAGAACGCCGTTAAATGGGGCGTTATGGACGACTTTTCGCATGTTTTTACGCACGTTTGGAATCGCGACGCTGTATTTTGCGGCGCAAATACTGTTTAAAACGCCGTCAAAAACGGCGTTCGGATATAAACGCGTTTAATCTATGGCGTAATTCTGACACCATCGGCTTGCCATACAAATCTAATTGGACAGCGTTTCATCGCATGGCGATGGAGGGAAAAACGTCACACTGGACAAAAAAACGGCGCAATTGATCGCGTGCACAGTGAAATACTTCAAAGGGATCTATTTGTGTCATCGCGTCACTCTATCGCGTGCAGTGTGAAAAGTCTATAACACCTAAAATGGGGGGCCAAACAGGAAATAATGATATAAAATCCTGAATATATAGTTATAAGTCTTAATATATAAATGTTAATCCGAATATATGGTTATAAGTCTGAATATATACATGTAAATCCGAATATATAGTTAAAAATCAGAATATATAAATCAGAATATATGGTTATAAGTCTGAATATATAGTTATAAATCCTGAATAGATAAATGTAAATCCACAATATATAATTATGAATCATGAATTACATACATATAAATGTAAATCTGAATATATAGTTGTAAGTCTGGATATACACTCACCTAAAGGATTATTAGGAACACCTGTTCAATTTCTCATTAATGCAATTATCTAATCAACCAATCACATGGCAGTTGCTTCAATGCATTTAGGGGTGTGGTCCTGGTCAAGACAATCTCCTGAACTCCAAACTGAATGTCAGAATGGGAAAGAAAGGTGATTTAAGCAATTTTGAGCGTGGCATGGTTGTTGGTGCCAGACGGGCCGGTCTGAGTATTTCACAATCTGCTCAGTTACTGGGATTTTCACGCACAACCATTTCTAGGGTTTACAAAGAATGGTGTGAAAAGGGAAAAACATCCAGTATGCGGCAGTCCTGTGGGCGAAAATGCCTTGTTGATGCTAGAGGTCAGAGGAGAATGGGCCGACTGATTCAAGCTGATAGAAGAGCAACTTTGACTGAAATAACCACTCGTTACAACCGAGGTATGCAGCAAAGCATTTGTGAAGCCACAACACGCACAACCTTGAGGCAGATGGGCTACAACAGCAGAAGACCCCACCGGGTACCACTCATCTCCACTACAAATAGGAAAAAGAGGCTACAATTTGCACGAGCTCACCAAAATTGGACAGTTGAAGACTGGAAAAATGTTGCCTGGTCTGATGAGTCTCGATTTCTGTTGAGACATTCAAATGGTAGAGTCAGAATTTGGCGTAAACAGAATGAGAACATGGATCCATCATGCCTTGTTACCACTGTGCAGGCTGGTGGTGGTGGTGTAATGGTGTGGGGGATGTTTTCTTGGCACACTTTAGGCCCCTTAGTGCCAATTGGGCATCGTTTAAATGCCACGGCCTACCTGAGCATTGTTTCTGACCATGTCCATCCCTTTATGACCACCATGTACCCATCCTCTAATGGCTACTTCCAGCAGGATAATGCACCATGTCACAAAGCTCGAATCATTTCAAATTGGTTTCTTGAACATGACAATGAGTTCACTGTACTAGAATGGCCCCCACAGTCACCAGATCTCAACCCGATAGAACATCTTTGGGATGTGGTGGAACGGGAGCTTCGTGCCCTGGATGTGCATCCCACAAATCTCCATCAACTGCAAGATGCTATCCTATCAATATGGGCCAACATTTCTAAAGAATGCTTTCAGCACCTTGTTGAATCAATGCCACGTAGAATTAAGGCAGTTCTGAAGGCGAAAGGGGGTCAAACACCGTATTAGTATGGTGTTCCTAATAATCCTTTAGGTGAGTGTATATATAATCAAACACACATTTTGCTTTATGTATATTTATATACAGTATATATATATATATATATATATATATATATATATATATATATGAATCCAAATATATGGTTATAAGTCTGAATATACTGTTATAAATCCTGAATATATAAATGTAAATCTGAATATATGGTTATAAATTGGAAAATATGAATGTATAGTTATAAATCCCAAATATATAATTGCAAATTCTAAATATATAGTTATAAATCCTGAATATATAAATGTAAATTTGAATATACAGTTATAAATCCCGAATATTTAAATGAAAATCTGAATATATAGTTCTTCAATGGTCTCCAATCACAACCATTAAAGATTTTATTTTCTAATCTGGATTTGGTGATTTTAGCAATCTTATAAGTGGTTTCTTGTTTGATATATATAACCATATATTCAGATATACATTTATTTATTGAGGATTTATATATATATATACCCCCCTCAAAAAGAGCTATCCAACCTACCTGGCCCTATGTGAATGCCCCCCACTGTTAAATCATGAATAATTGAGTGATTCAGTTCAATTTTATTAGCCAAAAATTTAGCATGCTCAAATTTAACATTGAGATGTACTGATCATCATAGAAACATGAGAAACATATGAATGCATGCATATTGGTAATCGGGCATACTCATGGTGGGCCAAAAACAGATCCCTATGGAACGCGAAATGCAGTAGCAAACGTGCCGGAGTGTGATCGCAAACACGCACAGATGGAATCGACGGGCCACTTGGCAGAGAAGGGAAAATTGCTGCAAATACAGCTGCTTCTACTATCTGCGCCGCTTAAACTTATTCAAACAAGGTGATAGTTTGAAACTATTGAGATTTCATGATTAGAGCTCATGATGGATGTTAAGCCTAAGGACGAACCATATCATTTTAGAATGAAAATAACCGCAGAGTTCAGGAAATGTAATGTTCTTTAATGTTTTCTAAGTACAGCATATTGTTAACTGCATAAAGCAGTGTTTCCCAATCCTGATCCTGGAGTATCCCAACACTGCACATTTTGATGTCACTCACTTTAATCTGACACTGTTACGTTTTCATGTTAGTTTCTGTGGACTTTTAATTTGTTCCTTTTATGAGTTTCTGTTTCCTGTCCTGTGTTGTAGTCCTTTGTAGTTCTTTTTTTCATTGGCCCTTTGTTGATTATCCTCCCAGGTGTTTCTTGTTACTTCTATATGGCATAAATGAATCACTGAAAAAACCCCTGTCTTCGATGGTCGCTGGTACAATTCATGGACTATGCATTAACGTGCATTGGGTCTCCCTTCACAGTGGGTGTTGTGGAGGAGGAGCCTGCCCCACGCTGAGGGTGGCAAGCCCTGTGTTTGTGACGGCAACCATTTCAGAGCCAGTTCCCAAAATGGTCGCCTCACCAGAGCATGTTTACAAAATGGCCGCCTCTCCAATGTCTGCAGCCAAGATGGCCGCCAGCCCAGAGCCTGTTCACATGGTGGCCACCAGCCCAGAGCCTTCACTCATCATGGCCGCCACGCCAATGGTCCCAAGTCCGGTGGTCCCAGATGCGTCTGAGTTATATCCCCTGTCTACTGTGCTTCCTGTGGTGGCTACAGCTCTGTGGTTTGTTTGGGCTGCACATTGTAGTCATGCTCCTGAGCTTAGTCCAGTCCTTGACTCCGCTCCTGAGCCAAGTCCAATCCACGAATCGGTCCCTGAGCCAAGTCCAAGAGTCCGTTCCTGAATCTAGTTAAGCCCAAGAGTCCCTTTCTGAGTCTAGCCAAGCCCAAGTGTCTGTTACTGACTCTATTCAAGTCCAAGAACCCATTCCTGAGTCAAGTCCATTCATACCAGCCCAATATGTTCCACCCAAACCACCAGGGGCTCCACCTATTCCGCCAAGACCACCATCAGTGCCACCTGCTGGTTTGTCAACGCCACTAATTCTGCCTCTGCTCTGGTTGCTGCACTTGCTGCCACCTCATCCAGTTCCATCAGCTCTGCCTCTGGCCCTGCTCTAGTTCTCGCCTGTTCCAACTGTTTGCTTGGCGTTACCTTGTTTTGTTATTGTTTTGTTTTCATTAAATCTTAAACTGCATGTGGATCTGCTTCTTGCCTGGTTTCTCCTCCCGCTGTTACAGACACAAGTTATGTCCCAAATGACATACTAAACACTATGCGCTTAAACAGTGCACTATGCATTCAATCATCTAGTGTATAATTTTGAGAAGGGTAGTATTGTCCTAAATTGAGTACTTAACGGTTTTATACTAACCAGACGAGGGCAAATTACGTTAATCGCACAACACAATGTGTGTCAATAAAAATTAATTTGTATATTGAATGCAATTTCCATCTGTTTTGTCCAACATGACTTCAGTCACCATCAGATTTAAGCATAATTCCTCCACAGGAGAACACTGCTCGAGTAGCGTCTGATAGCCCCGCCTCCCTTCCACTATGTAAGTAAAACTGCGACCATTAAGTATGTTAAGTGTCTAGAGTTCCACACTTCATATTTTCGGTTGAATGAGTGCATCATCCAGGTACTTAAAGTGCACTTCTTTTGAGAATTTTCAATGTGAAGGAACTACTTACACTATTTATACTACCAAATTGCATAGAATAGTGCATATATGTGCGATTTGGGATGCACCTTCACTCTTCTAAAGTCTTGAATACTTTACTAATGAGCCTATAAGTTGAAACGGGTGTGTTTGATTAGAGAGTTTTGCAAAATCTTCAGTGCTGGGGGCATAGGCGCCGATTTCTTTTTTCACCAGTGGGTTCTGGGAGTCGGCACATCACCACATCCCTGAACCCAAACCTCACCCCCACAGGCCCCAACCACCTGGGAAACGCACATGCGTGTCACAAAATATATTTTTTTCATAAGCAAATTATAACTTAAAATATTTTTCAAACTCACTACGAACAATTCATCATGTCTATTACTTTCTTTACAGTGGAGCATATACACAAGAAAAGTATAAAACATTTGAACAGCTACTGTAAATTTTGTATTGTATAAATAATGCACACTAAACATTTTCACTTCACTATTATTATTATTATTATTTTATTCAGTGTACCATTAGCAAATGATAACATTAACAACAACCATAGTTAAAAATCCAACAAATAATTTGTTTTGCTCCAGAATTTCAGTTGCAGAAAAGAAGTTATCGAGAAAAAAATATTCTGAGAACATTCCTGAACATACTACATCTTTAACAGGCTATAGGCCTAATACAATTATTACACATAGGGCCTATGCCTTTTTAAGCCATAACATTGCTTCAAGAATACATTAAAGAATAAACATAACTTTAAAAGTTCTAAAATAGAACGAACAATTACATTGCTCCAGATCTTCAGTTCCTAAAACGGAGCCATAAAAAACACATTTATAGTTTCTAAGAAATAGAGATTTTACAGTATACACCTAAGCTTATAATTTAGATAGAAACCCATTTTAAATTCAACTCTACATAAATAACAACTTGAAACATTTTGACATGCATAGCCTATTCATCGGTTAGGTAAATTCCAACGGGTAACACTTTATAAAACTGTTTCATACTTAATAGGTAGTTATGCAGGAACTATTGTATAACAAATGGTTAGTGCTACATTAACACTGTAGTCATTACTGATTACTAATATGGAAGAAAGATGAACTAATCAGTAAGTAACAGTATACTGATGTTTAAGGTAAGTAACAATTAGTTACTTATTACTTATTTAATAGTCATTAATAACAACTAAATGCTGTATGTCTCCTACAGATCTATAGAATAACCAAGACCCATTTAAAATAACTAGCGATTAACTACTCATTAACAGTTGCAAAAAAATATTTTGCCACTATTCAGCCTATTAAAGTGTAGGGTATGGTCGGATCAAAGTTTACCATCTGTGATCGTAAAACACAGTAACATCTCAACAGGACTACGACCAGGCACCAACAAGTCTGGCCAACTGTCCTATTCTCAACACCTTCATCACTGACCAGGACAGATTCGTATACTCTCCCCTGGACTTCAAAGGAGGTTCTTGGGGGAGGACAGGACTGTTCACCAAAGTGAGAAAAGCCATGTGGCCCACAGGGACTGAGAGCCTCAAATTCTTCCAAAAGAATGTCTCTTTCTCTTTCCTTAGCCACAAAAGACTGGTTTAAAGTGTATACACATGAATCTCCACATTGTATGCTTGTCTCTGTTATTCTCCTTCACCTATAACCTCAAAGGCATATGTGCTTAGTGGTATTCTGTGTATATTTACATTCTTGTCCAAACTACAGGTCAATGTACTTGTAACCCTTTCATGTTTCATATCTATGTGTTTCCCTTTTCATTTCTTAGAATATGGTGTAGAGCACAGTAATGTATTTTAAACCATACTCATTTTATTCTATTCTAAGTCTATTCCTGCTCCAAACTCCCAGGCGACCATAAATGCAAATGATTTAGTGTGCCGGACAAAGAAACATGTTTTCGCGCCCAAAACTATCTCATCACATTGGATCGCCCACCTTGGAGGGGCATGACGCCCTCTGTGTTAAAACATGTGAACACGCAGGAAAGCTTGCTCTTTTGTGTATGTTCGTTCGCTTGTGTGTGTTCGCGCTCGTGCGCGTTTGCTCGCACGAATCTTTCAACCTCTCGAGACCTGTCTCTCCTCGGAGACAGTTTCTTCCATCAGTTTGCTTCAGCTAAATCCGACGGACTCACGGCTTGCTCCGAACACATCAGGACCCTTTGATACGCGCGCCAGCATGTGTCCAGAGAAACAATGAAGCCAATGCAAGTATCTGAACTATTGCTAACTAGTTGCGTATAAGCTTTGCCCCTTTTAAATAAGGAGATTGTCCTCGATGGTAATATGTCTTAGAGTTAATAGACGATCTGCTGATCACTCGCTGGACGAGTACGTTGTCTGTTGCTATTAATTCTGCTGCATCAGGTAAAGTGTATAAAATAGGTAATGGTTAATCACCATTAATTATATGTATGTTACTGTGGTTAAACTCATAGTTTCCTCGAAATACACTACATATATTGGTGGAGAATGCGCGGGCAGTTTTAAACCTTGTTTTGTGAGCAGAGCTCAGTGACTATTCATGTGTGTTTCTATGGGTGTTTATTGAAACCGCATACTCTCTTAAATGGCACTTTATGTATGAATGAAGGTGTGGACCCACCCACCTATCCTTGGCAGACTCTTGAGCTTCTCGCAGAGAAAATCTCAGCCTCTGTCAAAGATTTAGTGACAATATAAAGACGAAGAAATCTCTTTATAGCGCACTATGCTATTATTTAACCGCCCTAAATTGAGCGAATATATCCTCTTTTAGCGTGAAGAAGGTAGAGCGAGACTCGCTCCCTTAAGTTACTGTGCCGAAACAAGCCTCTGTGACCTATTTAGGAAAAGCCCAAGGTACTGTTAATGATGGTTAAGTTAACTGCAATTTAATGTGACCCTATAAAATGAAGAAATCTTTTATAGAGAGTCCCGATATCGTTTGACCGCCCTAATCTGAGCGAAGAAATCCTCTTGTTAGCACGAAGGAAATAGTGGAGCGAATTTCCTCCCTAGTTCGTGTATGGCTGAATTATGTGTAACTTTGATGCATTGCGTGTTCCAATGTTTTCAACTAAGACACACCGCTCCCCGAAATTTAACCATTAGACTAGCTAACTAATGCGTGCTTTCTTGTTTCCTCTTTTTGAGTAGACGAGGCAGGAGGATACTGTTTTACTGTATATTGTATAGTTAAACAGTAGATGACGACCGTTTAAAGGGGAGTGTGATAAAAATCTTGATCAAGTTAATTGTACGACGGCGAAGAAATCCCGTTGTGTTTGTTTGTTACTGTGATTTTTAACTCAGTGTTTGGGCAGCGAATAAATCCTGCCGCGCGTCAGGGCATCTAGCGAACTGACGCGGAACTCGGATCCGCCGAGATCAAACGTCACCATCCGTGACGCTTCCCAGCGGGCAATTTGATTTGAATTTATATCAATTTGCTGTCAAATGCTGTATCATAAATTTCTTGTAGACCCAGTTTGAATTTCATTATTTAATCTGTGTTTTACGGTATTTTTGATGTAAATTCTTGTCAACAGCAATTGGTGTTACAAAGTGTTACATCTCACTAACACCAGAGGGCAGTGTGTTGGAAGTGCCTAACATTTTCCTAACTCTGCCCCTTCCTCCCCGACTTCCCTTTGGCGTGGCTCAACCATGCCACCTTGTGGGTCCTCTCAGTCAGTCTTTTCCCTCTTTAACTTCTCTCATTTCCGTTCTTGTTGTTTTGATTTCTCAGTTTATTTTGTTCATTTACTTTTTGATTCTTATTTTCAGTTTAATTAATTATTATTATAATAATAATTAGTTTCGGGTTATGTGGTTTTAATTTTGTTTTCAGTTATTTCAATATTGTAGGTTTCGTTTATGTTTCATTTCTCATTATTCCCTATACTGCTTCCTACCTAGGAACATAATTAATAAAATTTGATTTTAATTAATTCACTGGGCTCGCAAATTTTAAAGTTTTGACCTTTTATTTTGCTCTTCTGGGTTATTTCCAGCTATGCCATTAACTCTAGCCCGCTTCAGCCTTTGTGTTTCCCTATAGGTAGCACATAAGGTACAGCCCCTACTGAGTTGCTATAGGCGGTAAGAGAAATGGGAACTCTCCCTTCCACCCCCATTAAACTGTTTATTTTGTCCCTGTTGTTTTGAGCTTAGTTGCCTCCCTCGCCTATATGACACCACAGCGCCCCTAGCTGCAGGCCCCGTCATAACTCTAGTGTTGCCAACCAGCTGAGCCAAGTAAGGCAACCCTCTCTGTTCCCTCTTCTATCTTTTTATTTTTGTTTTTAATCCTGTCCTCTTTTACCTTTAGTTTTCTAGAAGACTGAATCTGCATGAGCCATCAGGGAATTCTCAGTAATGTGTTGATGAAGTAAACTACCCCAGTCAGTAGAATGACCCCGTAAGTTTCAACCCATCGACACATTTGCTCAGACTCTTTCCCTGTACCCACACACACACCTACTATCCACCCCGCCAATTCACTGCCAGGATAAATAGGTGTTTCAGTTGCGCCACTGACTGTTCACCCCAGTTAGCCGCACAACAGTATAAGTGTTATAGAGCTCACTTAAGCTTGTAGGGACTTGCATTGGCCCCTTTGTGCTCTTCTCCCTTGCCCCCAGTGCGCCAGCATGTCCAGACCATCCAGTCCTGTCACCTGCCAGACCAACTAGAGACCAGGCAAAGCGATGCGATGGACTCCTGCCTGGGACCAACATCTGTACACGGCAACTGCGCTGAGAGCTGTTGGTCGGACGACCTAAACCGGCGAAGGGACCACGATCTAAACCAGAGCTACAACTACAGAGAGCCAACAAACTCATCTGAAGTGCACAGTCAGGATCATCGGTGACCACCAAGCACCAAGCACCAGACAGGATGCCCTGAGACAACATGGAGCTGACCACTTTCGTCGGACAACAAAAGACGGCACCCTGTGGAAACCCAGCTGGCAACCTAGGAGCCACTGACCCTTTCCGGCCCAACAGTCATCGAGGCATTCATCTCAACACCAGGGACGACACCTGTCCAGAGAGCAAAACAGTGCAACTACGTCTGAGCCAGCAGAGATCCTGGGGACATCAAAGGAGCTGATTCCACAAGTAACCTCAC
Organism: Triplophysa rosa; assembly: GCF_024868665.1. Taxonomy (NCBI): domain Eukaryota; kingdom Metazoa; phylum Chordata; class Actinopteri; order Cypriniformes; family Nemacheilidae; genus Triplophysa; species Triplophysa rosa. The sequence goes on along the minus strand of NC_079896.1, from coordinate 17,196,086 downwards.
CAGGAGGATGTAAAAAACCCAAATTAGACTCTGTTTGACCACGAGTGGCATGAGAAACAAACAACCCTCTTGAATGCCCTCCTACTGAGAAAAACGTCCAGATCTCTGCAACCTGCTTGTCGACCACAGAGACAGTCATCCTAACACCAGATGAGCATTGCACCCAGACCGCATCTCAGCAGATGGCTGACTACCCAGAACAGGCCGAGACACACACACGGCCATCAGCTGAGGTATGACTGGAACAAGAAGTTCCCACACACCTGACCAGCGGCTCCACAAGCATGTACACCTGTACATATCATGGATGGACACACGCTCTCTCTTGTTTTTGTTTTGGTGTCTCTAAGAGACTTTAAGCATTTCAAAAGAATTGGGCTCGAGTACAGGAACTTCCGCTTTCCAGCCAGCCAACTCGTCTGACATGCATTGTCAGGTCACAAAAGTTAGGCATGACATCTCAGCCGGTCGCGAGAACTCAGTCTCAAGGTCGAACCAGCCAACGACCCAGACGTTTCCTGCCCTTACATGCCAAAGGCACATCACCAAGTGGCATGATGATAGCAGGCACCATAGAGGAACTAGGGGCAGATATCTCCGACATCATCTTTACACTGTTCACACACTCTCCACAACAATACCAGCATCAGACATTTCCTCTGCTGTCAAGTGCACGCAGTTTCCATTGGACTCATGCCTGTCAACCATGGCAACGGCCCAGGACACCCGTGTTTTGAACTTGAAATGGAATAACAAATGCTGAACCTGCTACCTTCCTGGTTCTCGCGAACCACACAGCCTCATGGGGGCCCTGTCAAGTACGAGAACTTTCTGCCAGATTAGACTAGCCCAGAGCTTCGCACTCTGGTGAATAAATGAGACTGTAGCACCTCCATTCACCAAAAGGGGTCACTGTTCAGCTCAACACACAGTGTGACCAAGCCCTCAACCACACATATTCAATGGAATACGTGGAGCATGGCCCACTCTGGAAGCCCCACCCCCTTTTTACTGAATAAGTCATCTTTTGCAGTGACATACTGTACAAGTGAGTACATTTACCAAAGACTTTGAACAATGCCTTCATGAAGAGCATAACAGCGGATTACCACCCTAAGGAGATGGACAACGCCCTGCACCTGCCATCAACTGCAAGTGCTAGAGCTGCTTTTCACAAAAGGCGATGATGCAGAACTAATGTCAACTACGTGGCCCCACTGACAACCCACATGACATTACATCCCAAGCTAGCTGCATCCTGGGCTACACAGAACACCACCTTCAAGGTTTGTGAACTGTTAAAAAGAACTGCCCACTCATGTAAATGAGCGCTCAAGACGGTGCCATGTACACACCCAATGCCACCTGCGCTTCAGCACATGCCTGATTTACCCTTGCTGAATGGAGTTCCATCTGAAAGCTGGACTTGCCAACCACTGCCTGAACATTGGTCTACACTGACAGCGTGACCAAAACGAAAGGGGGATAGCCAAGCACTGGCAGAACACGGCTCTTACCACAGCCTGAGCACCCAGATGACAAGAGCTGCTCCATGCTTCACAAGCCATCCAGCGATGTTCCATTCACATCAGAACACAGAAGGTAAACATAGAGACCTGCCACCAACCTGTGATGTTTCTAACAGTCAACGCCTCCTCACCACAGATCCCATGCACACAAAGCCACATGGTCGACGACACAATGGTGAGGCACTGCACGCCCAGAGCAGGTGTTTTGTGGAAAATGACAAGCCTGTCCCACTGCAACACTTCAACCCTTTTAAATAAGGAGATTGTCCTCGATGGTTCGTGCAGATGTGAATAGCTGATTTAATACTGCCATTTTCTTTGATTTATCCATTTCTTTCATTCTCTACTGTTTTACGTTTTTAGATTTCGATTTTTAGATTCAATTTTATTGTCATTGCACATGTACGAAGGTACAAGGCAACGAAATGTGACCTCTGCATTTAACCCATCCAGAGAGTAGTGAACACACGTACCCCCGGAGCAGTTGATTTGTTGTTTGTTTGTTTGTTAATGTTTTGGGTTTTGTTAGCTAGTTGATTTTATTTCCCCCGTAGTGTAGATAAATAAACCGCATGTGTATCCACGCTCGAATCGTTTCTGTGTTTACTTGTCACATATCAACGTCACTTAAACTGCTTGATTTTGTTAAGAGTTCTGAAGTGGTACTGTACTACAGTAAGAATATTGTTTTTCCAAGGCCAGGACAGTAATATGTCTTAGAGTTAATAGACGATCTGCTGATCACTCGCTGGACGAGTACGTTGTCTGTCGCTATTAATTCTGCTGCATCAGGTAAAGTGTATAAAATAGGTAATGGTTAATCACCATTAATTATACGTATGTTACTGTGGTTAAACTCATAGTTTCCCCGAAATACACTACAAAAGATACCTATTTGGTATTAGGATAAATTATATGAATAGTTTTTTAAATTAATTTCAATGAATCATTTTGGGAATTTCGTAGGATTCTTCCTGTGATATTTTTATTTAAATTGATTCAAACAAATCAATCTATTGTGCTTTTCAACTAAAAATAGTAAAAAAATAATCTCCCTCATAATCACTGTATTGTTACTAATGTTGCTGTGGTAAATTTTAAGTTTTTCTTGTCAATCAATCGTTAAAGTATTTAACCACAAATAATGCACTGTTACTTTAAGGGGGAGGGTACGGAATCCGCTAGGTGTCACCGCGCTGCAACGGAAGAAAACACATGCAAATAGAAAAAACACAATCACATTCAAAAGCATCTTCATTAGTTTGGTGACCCATGCCCTGCAAATTCTCAAATACAGAAACGCGCTGCAAATTCTTGAAACACAAACAAATACAGAAACCTGCTGCAAATTCTAGCAACACAAATACAGAAACACGCTGCAAGTACCACAAATGACAACAGAAGTGTTTCCAGGGGACTCCAAAACTGATGCACCATGGTTGGGACACGTGTCATTTCTGTGAGATTCCAATCCGAAGTGAGAAAACATTAATTCTCAAAGGGCACTATGAACGGTGTAACTGCTAGGGAAGAAGGGAACATTTACATCACTTCGCTAGAAGTGGAGAGGGAAAACCACTCAACTGCGCCGCATCACGAGTCAAAAAAGCAACGGACAAGTTTACATATCGTCGCTGTCGGGCGGAATCCTTGCATCTCCAAAACCATTATTTTTCAGGAAATTAAAAAAACGGCATATTTTTTGAGTTATTAAACATTTTATCGTTAAAGTTGGTATTATACCTTATATTGCTATCATATACTGTTGTGTACCAACATTAACACAACATTTCCCCAAAACCATGTTTAATCGGAGATACAAGGTTTATGACTTGGGAGCAGGGAGATACGAGATTACGCTGTCATTGATAAGAATGGTACGGACACAGACGTCGCTGCTGCCAGCAGTGTTCATCAAAGTCTGCGGTCGCGTTGAGCCTTTTGACAAGAGACGAGGCTTTAAAAGCTAATGAAAGCTAATAATTGTGGTTACATACATTTTCCTAAACTCTATTTTAAACGTTAGAGCTATGAGTGATGCAATACCAAAATAAAACGTTAAACAGGCTGTCTAATATAGGCGGAAATTAATGTGCACGCAAATAAAGTCGGCGGTCGCGTTGAGCCTCTTGACAAGACAAAAGGAAATTGAAGAAAAAGAAATTGAACCGCAACAAAGTTGCAGAAAAAAACTGATATGAAAGAAGTTAGTCAGCCTGATAACAATTATCCTGACTTACAAGCTTTCTTTGAAACAGATGTAGACATTCAATCAGTAACTGATGTGCCTGTAAATTCAGTGAAGGTATGTGGAGCTAGAAGGCGATCTCAGGGAACTGAGGGAATGGAAAGTGTTCCTCCCAACTCTTCTGTTGTCCAAGTACAAACTGTTGCCAAAGCGCTAGGACCTAAAGATATAGAGAGACTATCCCAGAGCTTACCCTCAGCACGCAAACATTTTTCTGAGTTTAGAAGAGCATTGATCAGCAAAATGCGTCTCTACGACATGTCGTTAGCAGAAGTCACACAGCTGATGTCACAAATTCTAACTGAATCTGAATTCAACAGTTTTGAGTCTACTGTCACTTCTGAACTACAGTACAACATGCCAGTAAAGGCGATTTGAGAGAAGGTGTTTTGAAAATTCTAAAGAATATCATGGGACCCAAAATAGACTGGTCCAGAATCACTAACTGTGTACAAAGGAAAGAAGAAACTGTGAGTGAATATACTGAAAGGTTTTGTCAGTCAGCTGTTATTTACAGTGGAATAGTTGATGAAGCTGAAAGTGTGTTAGATGACAAGGGACCCCTAGTCCGCATCTGGTCAGAGGGCCTTGTAGCTGAGTACAGAAAAGCCTTGCCATTCCTAGATCTAATTTGGTCTAACAGAACTCTCAGAAGTAACCTAGACAGGTTAGCTACATGGGAAAGAGATGCTGATGTTAAGGCAAAAGTGAGAGTAGCCACAGCTACTTTTAGCACAGCGAATCAAGGCAATAGATGGCCTAAAAGAGAAGGCAAATGCAACTACTGTGGAAAAATAGGACATTGGAAGAACGAGTGTAGGAAGTTGCAAGGTAGTAGAAGAAATACTAAGCATAATTCTGCTCCTTCTCAGCCCGCCTACAATCCTGAAGTAGCTCTGCCAGTGTCCACTGAAACTTTAGGACAGCTCACACAGGCTCCTCTAAGAGCACAACAAGAACAGGAAAAAACTAATTGTTGGGGCTGTGAGTAGCTACCTTTCCCCTGTAATCCATCACAATGACAAAAGACTTTTTGTGAAAGGTAGCATACAAGAGAAAGAGATTGACTTTTTGCTTGATACAGGTGCAGAAATGACAGTAATTCCTATCAAATTGGTTGAAGATTTAAACATCACGTACAAGAAAACAATTGGTGCAGGAAATAGATCCATTACACAGGATCGAGCTGCTTCAGTCCAAGCCATACCTTCACCTACTAACATTAAAACACTCCGATCATTTTTAGGAACAGCAGGTTACTGTAGACGTTGGATTGAGGGCTATGCCTCGATTGCTCAGCCGCTCTATGACTTGTTGAAAGGTCAGGTTAAAGATTCTGATACTGTTTGTATGGAAGAAATTCATCTCAAAGGTTTCAATGATTTGAAGAAAGCACTATGTCAAGCACCTGCATTAGGAATTGCACAGTCTGATAGACCTTTCGTGCTTTATGTCCATGAACACTTAGGCTTTATGACTGCATGTCTAATGCAAGATCATGGGGGCAGTTTACGCCCAATTCATTACTATTCTGGTAAACTTGACATAGTCGCTCCAAGGCATGGGCCCATGTCTTAGAGCAGTACAGGCAGTTCATCTAGCTCTTCAGGCTTCATTAGGAATGGTGTTAGGACAGACTGTAAACTTAAGATGCCCTCATGCAGTGTCCGCACTAATGAATCAAGCAAAAGTCACTTCTGTCACCTCCTCTCGTTGGGGAAATTGGTTAACAACCCTCACAGCCCCGAACATTGTTTTACAGCGTGCGCCAGTCACGAACCCATCCTCATGTATGATGTCTGCAATGACTGAAGTTGTGTTAGAGGATGTTGGAGAAATGACTCATGATTGTGTTACACTTACATACGCACATACGAGTGAAGTAACAGAAACTCCCATAGAGAATGCAGAATTTGAGTTGTTTGTTGATGGTTCAGCTCAAGTCATTGAAGGTAACAGACGAGCAGGTTATGCAGTCAGTTCCACCACTGAAGTGGTAGCTTCAGGTCGTCTTTCAGATCGTTTTTCAGCTCAAGCTGCAGAACTAGTAGCCTTAACTAGAGCATGCACGCTAGCTTCAGGATCGGTTGCGAATATCTACACTGATTCCAGGTATGCTTTTGGGGTAATTCATGATTTTGGTGTCATTTGGCAAAGTAGACAGTTTCTAACCTCTGCTGGATCCCCCATTAAGCATGCTGAATTAGTAAAAGATCTGATGTTTGCCATGAAACTTCCAAAGAAATTAGCTGTGATCAAAGTGAAAGCACAACTAATGCTACGGAAGCAAGAGGTAATGCTCTGGCTGATGCAGATGCTAAACAAGCTTGTTCCTATGCAACTGTACAAGTGTGTTCAGGAAGTACAGCACAGAAGACAATTCTGCCTCCTGAATCAATCATTGATCTGTACAAAGATGTTCCTCTATATGAAGCATGGACATGGTTAGACAAAGGAGCCACAGAGGATTCATCCAGCTGCTGGACAAAAGGGGGAAAGTATGTCGCTCCCGAATCACTGCTGCCATATTTGGCTCAACAAATACACAATTTGGGACACAGTGGTCCAGCAACGATGTATCACAGGTTCTCAAATCAATGGTGGAATCCAAAATTCAGAAAGGTAGCCACCGAAATAGTCAAGAGATGTGTTACATGTCAGAAAAATAATGATGTGCCAGCAGCAACTACCGCAGCAACACATACCCCAGCTCCACCTGGACCATTTCGTTACCTGCAAGTTGATTACATATCATTGCCTCAGTGTAAGGGAAAAACTGACGTTTTGGTAGTAATAGACAAGTTCTCGAGATGGATAGAAGCTTATCCAACAGGGTGTGCTACAGCTGCACATACTGCTAAATGTCTTGTCAATGATTTCATTCCCAGGTGGGGATTACCAGATTTCATTGACTCAGATCAAGGTACACACTTCACAGGACAGGTAGTCAAGGAAGTGTCTAAAATGTTAAAGATTAAATTGAATCTTCACTGCCCATACAGGCCACAAGCATCAGGACAGGTTGAACGAGCAAACAGAACAATCAAAACCAGGCTAAGCAAAATGCATCAGGAAAGAGTACCATGGGTCGAAGCGCTGCCAGCGGTACTGTGTAGTATGAGAGCATCACCTCAAAGATCAGTAGGACTGAGCCCTCATGAAATTATTACTGGACGCCCGATGCAGATGCCAGGTGTGATTGATCTTAGAAATGCTGATGTACACATTGCTTCAGATGCCCTGATCACATACTGTGAAAACCTCACAAAGGCAGTACAGAGTTCCAGAGAGAGAGTTGAGTCATGTTGGCAGACTCCACCAGAAGGTGGACACACAATCATCCCAGGTCAATGGGTCATGATAAAGTCTTTTAGAAACAAGCCGTTAGAACCTAAGTGGCACGGACCACATCAAGTGATGTTAATTACAGCAGCTGCAGTTTTGTGTCAGGGAAGGAAACCCTGGACTCATGTGTCACACTGTAAAGTTGTTCCCCCACCTACAGGGATAGGATAGGACACGCGGACCAGTGAGGAGCCCAGGGAAGAACCGAATGCAACAGGCTTCGGGGGCCAACCCTGCGGTGAAGACTCCCTCATAGGCCTTCCCCATCCATTAGTCCATCCTTACCTCACTGTTATTTAGGTGTCACAGGAATTAAGAAATAGGGAAAGAAGGAACAACAATAGCAGACTCACATCGAACAAAGGATAAAATCCTAGTATTTGCAGTCTTTTGCCACAGATACTGCCCTGTCTTCTTTTGTTTTCTTTCTTACTCTGTGAAGATACCACTTGATGGCTGTCCCGAGACCCAAACACGCAGACCTACTCGCCTGCGTATGAAGCTACAACCTCTAAAAGACTACTAGACCCACTGCAGAGCCAACTGTCACGAAAAAAGAAAGAATAATACACAACGCAGAGAATCACATACGAGAAATTCAGTCATCCATCAACATGATCAAAATTACACCAGATGACTGAAGATAGTTCTTCATGGTTCGGAAACCTGCTAGTATCAAGAGTTTCATTCAACACATGACTCGCGCCCATCACGAGGAAACGGCAGTTCCAACCAGAAAAGACTATTATCCATAAGAACTTCACGGACCCTAGCTGCATGTTTGTTTCTGTGTCAGCATGCCATTCATCACTACAGACAATCCACACAGAACAAGTGCTATGTGCCTGTAACGATCACAGGTTACAAGAATGAACTTTTAAAGTGTCTAAATTTGTATTTTGTGAGAGTTATTAGAACTCTCAAAGGGGGAACTATGGGATTACAAATTTATACAATGTTATATCTAGGTTAAAGTTATGTACATTATGTTTCACATTTTGAGGTAAAGACGATTACATTCTAAGAAGATCAAGTCAGGCAGCCCAGATGTCTGAGACATTACCCTTTTGTCTTTATTCACTTCCTGACCGTTGGGCAGGGTCCCACGTTAAAGTTGAATGTTAAGCTTTAAGGCACAGCTAAGCCTTTGTCTCTATGATAATGTGAAGGTATGGGCAATACTGTCAGGCTGATTGGATTAGCACCTATGCATTTGAATGACACTGTTATGCTGATGAGACCTTGTCTGGGACAATTCCGGTAACGGCTGATTCCTGTATTGCATTTGCATGCTTTGTGTAAATCATCTCCACCTCTATGTATCCCGCCCCCTTGAACGGTATAAAACTCTACTGTACTGAACTAAAAGTCAGACTTGGATGACTACAGCGACGCACAGTGAGTCCTAAATAAAGAGAACTTCTGTATGAAAGATATCCCAACGTCTCCTGGTCTCTGCTTCGACGAGGAAAAAGTTTCCTACAGTACCTATCTTTGGTCACTCAGATAGCAAGTTAATTTAAATATTTAAAGTTTACACACGGGCTACCTGTATTGTGATATGCTCTGCTCACATCACCAAATAATAATAAAACAAAACAGAGTAAACTGGGTGAGCCACAGAATTCGTTAACATAATATACTATGTATAAAAACACCAACGTAATATTAAATACAAATTATTTTATTTATTACCATACTTAAAAACTGTTGTTCTTTAAATTCATGTTCATTTGTCAAAATACAGCAACTTAATGCTAATTTAAGCTTAAAACATGAAAATGTATACATTTCACAGCGACTATTGAATTTGGCTTTGGCATAAGATTGGTACCTTTTTCCATAGCCTACCTAAAAACCTGTATTTTCCTCCAAAAAACTTAGATGGGGTCGTCGCCTTCAAGTTATCCCTTACGAAAATTAACCATGTTTTTTTTAGGTACAAGTGTAGTAACCATGGTTCCCTTTCGAGAGAGGTCTCTCTACATTGCGTGTAGCGCTAGGGGAATCCTTTATCCAACCTTTACTGAATCCTTATTGAACAACGCCAGTGAAAATAAAATGTAACTGGCCAATGCTGGTCAAGACGGCGCTTAGGGGCGTGGCGCCACCCCTATATAACTCGCCATCTGCACCACATTCCTCAGAATCTTTCTCCTTCACTCGCCTTTTGCATGCTGTTGATGATACGCTTCAGAAAAGAGGAATTCATCGGATCCTTCTGCTCGTTTGTTCCGGTATGCCGATTTGCAACTTATGTTCAGTGCCCATCGACCCGCAGGACACGCACTCACACTGCGTGCTCTGCCTGGGTCTGTCCCATGCAGAGGGGGCTCTCTCTGAGTCTAACTGCCTGCACTGCGAAGACCTTCCGGTGCAGGTGCTTAAGGTTCGGAGAGTCACCGCCCTCAGAGATTTTGTTAGGCAGCGTCCCGCCACCCCTCCCCCCCCGGGGAGATAAAGCGCTGGACCGCCGTCAGCGCTCTCGGCCCCCCGGGTCTCCAGTGTTCTTCGCAGATGAGAGCCTCCGTCCCGCTGATGAAGCTATGGAGATGATCCGGTTTGGCGCTTCGGGAGATGAAGACGAGCTCATGCCGCTGGCGGCTTCGGACAGGGATCTGTCGGGGTCAGAGGAGCTAGCGGCGTTGGAGAAGGAGCGGGCGGAGTGGGATGCCCCTCCCAAGCTTCATGAGGAACTCGTCCGTGTTCTCACCAGGGCCGTACAAGACCTTGGCCTCGAGTGGAACTCCCCCGACGAGCCGGCGAGGAGTAAGCTGGACACATGGTTTCTTCAACCGGGCCGCCGCCCAGAAGAAACGCGCACCTTTTTTCCCATGCACCCACGCCTCAGGATCGGCCATTTTCTCCCTGGTGGATGGGGTGGAAGCCCGCGGCTATGCGCGCATTCCCGCCGTCGAGCAGGCGATTGCGGCACACCTGGGTCTGTCTTCGTCAACGCTGCGATCCAAGGCAGTGATTGCGCGGGATAACCCGGAGAGTGCAGAACGAGACGTTGCGTCCCTTGCAGGCTTGCAAGGAAGCATGGCAGTCCATCCTGGGTATCTCGCCCTGGGTGCTGAATATAGTAGAGAACTGCTACTCGCTCCAGTTTCGGCACAGGCCGCCCCGCTTCAATGGCATGGTCCTGTCCGTAGTCTCCCCGCGGAATATACCGCTGTTGAGACAGGAGATCAACAGCCTCCTCGCGAAGCAAGCGACAGAGGTAGTCTCCTCAAGAGAGAGAGAGAGCGGCTTCTACAGACGCTATTTTGTCGTTCCAAAGAGAGATGGGGGTTTCCGGCCGATTCCATAGGCGCTTTCTGAGGTTTGCATTCGAGGGCACCGCGTACCAATTCATGGTGCTCCCCTTCGGGCTGTCGTTATCTCCGTGCACTTTTACAAAGATAGTGGATGCAGCTTTATCCCCTCTGAGAGCGAGTGGTATGCGCATTTTGAATTATTTGGACGATTGGCTGGTTTTAGCCCACTCGCAAGAGATGCTCGATGCCCATGCATGCAGGCTCCTTTCGCACATGAAAACCTTGGGGCTGTGTGTGAACAGACAGAAGAGCGTGCTTCTCCCCAGCCGGTCGATCGTGTATTTGGGAGTGTGCTTAAACTCGATCACCATGCCCGCTCATCTGAGCCCAGAGCACGTGCAACGTATCACATCGACCTTGAGCCTTTTTAGTCTGGGACGTCCCGTCTCACTAAAAGTGTTTCAGAGGCTTCTGGGGCTGATGGCATCAGCAACCGCAGTGTGCCACCTCGGTCTGTTGTTCATGCGTCCCCTCCAGCTCTGGCTGAGGTCCCGCGTGCCGAGAAATGCTTGGTTAGCAGGGCACATGAGAGTCGCGGTAACACGTGGATGTCTAAACACCCTGAAGCCTTGGCGCAACCCCGACATGTATCGCCGCGGCGTCCAGTTGGGTCCTATGACAGGGCAGAAAGTGGTTACGACAGACATGTCTCTGACGGGATGGGGAGCCCTGTGAGACGACACCCCGGCCTCGGGCTCCTGGTTTTTCTTTTCTGGGTTTTCTTGGCCCTCAAGTGCTTTCTCCCACAGATCGAGTCAATGGAACAACGGAATCGAGTCACAACACAATGGAATAAAGCCACAACACAACGGAATAAAGCCACAACACAACGGAAATGCTCCAGACCAATAGGGGGCAACAAAGTTCTTATTATTGTTCTATATTTTTAGGGGCACATTCGGCACTTCCGTGCTTGGTTCAGTGCAGACAGCAGCGGGAGAGAGATCCGGGAGAGCATTAAGGATTTTCACGCTGATTATTTAAGCCGAGGAAAAACATTCTTAGACTTTTTCTATCAACTGGAGCGGATTCTAGTCTTTGACAGTCAGAAAAGAGCACACCACTGCTTCAGACCACTACACACATTAACACATTAAATTACTGATGACTACTGGACTTTCTGCTAAACCAACAAATCTATTGATCTATTTACTGATATAGATGAGCAAGCTTTGCATTATATTCCCGTTTCGTTAGTCATAAAACCGCAATGCTCAATGCTCACGTTTTTTACACTTGGTTATGCGTTAATTGTTTTAGAGGTTATGCATGCATAATAAAGGTTAAATAAATTGGTAATGAAAACAATATTTAATAGAGTAATCAATTATTCATAAAAGTAAAAAAACGAATGCAGACTAAGTCCAGAGCGTGCACACTGAAACTGAGATAGGAGACTGTGGCATTGTCTGGATCTAATGCAGACTTAAAGTTGAAACGTACTTTAATCAAAATAATAATAAAAATTACAACGTGTTTTGATCGCTGGATCGAAATTAGATTGCTTAGCCATGTTTAAAACAAGACTGCATGTTCTTCTGTACCCTTACATTCACACACAGCGTAAACAATAGCTTTTATTTTCGATTGACAATATTTAGCTTAAGATGGCTATCCTTTTTCATGAAGGAAAACGTTTCATTGTAATTGCACCTGCTGCTGTGTGTTTTTCTGCATTTGTAAATAATAAAATGTGTATTTTGCTTGAAAATAGCCGTGTTTGTCATTTAAAAACATCTATGTAATAATAACCCAATAATAGCTTATTCATTGGTATTTTTTTCAGATTTTCTCAAAATTTTCCTGTCTTGTTCATCATCGTTTCAAGTGCATTCATAATGTCAGTCGCAGGTGGCCATGATAAATATAAATTAAGGCAAATATAAATGGCATGGTAAATATAAATTTATAAATGGTAAATTTATGGTAAATTTATACAATTATAAATAAATGTGGAAACATTTATTTCCGTATTCCGTTTGACAATATTTAGCTAAAGATGGTGTAATCAAGGAAAAAACTTTGTTTTTAATGCACATCATTGCTGTTTGTTGTTCTGCATTTACCAAAGAAAATAAGTAATGAAATAAAATAAAAAACTAAATATTTTCCTTTCAATGCTCATCATTTAATTTCTGATTAAATCGTTTTTGGCCGTAGTCATTTAAAGTCTTGATTATTTCAATTCATATACACACAAATGAAGCAAAGCATGAAAAACATATTTTCATTTAATTCTTTAATTTCAATGTTAAAGAAATCATTTCATTTAAACGCTTAGCCTATTGTAAATACGACCAATGTATGTATAGCTCACAATACAGTTTATAGCATTTAAAATCATTTAAACACATCAAAAAACTCTACGAGTCTACGATACCCGGGTATGTCAGTGGAGGTTTTGGAATTCATTCTTTCAACCCAAATTATGTAGGCTAACTATATGTTAGAAGCAGCGGAGGTAAACTCGCTGGTTGTTAAGGCAGAATGTCAATGCAAATAGGCGACAATGCAATGCAAATATAATTTTATGGTGTATTTACAGTACTGTATATATGATGTTTGTGTAAAGGTTATTCGAGGATTATCCTCTGTTATTAGTTTTGAGCGAATGTCTAGCTCATTTTCAGTGAGAGACATGCGGTAAGCTGCAAAACGCGAGGTTTTCGTTGGCGGCACGGAGGTGGTGTGCAAGCGGTGCCCAAATCCTTCCACTGGCACGGCTCTTCGCAAGCGCTCTTTTTGTGAACGGCATCCACGCTGGCTTTAACGTATCAACATTTTAGTGAGCTCAAAACACAGAGAACATAGTTTTAATAATGGAATTCCCGAAGTTATATGACCTAACAAAAAGAAGACAAATACAGAGATTTAAATAAAGAATACAGAGTGGGTTGATTTGCAAGTTAAAATACACCATACGTGCAAAATGTCATAGTAAACTGTGCCTAAAATGAGTGTCATTAGTATTAGTCATTACCGCAAAAATTGCCTGCATATTTAAAATATACATCAACTTCAGGCTGGTTAGTGACCTTGAACGTCCGCCCAGAGACATTTTCACTATGAGAGACAGCAGCAGCACAGCAACTCTGTGTCTGGTGAAAGGGCCATAACATACATTGGAATGTCATAACTAGCCAATCAAAATCAAGCATTCAAAAGCGCTGTGTAACAAGTCTCAAATTTGTTCATTTGAGATTGTTTGCCAATTCAGTTTTTCCACAGTAGAGCACACTTTCCTTTTCAATGCTTTACACAAGCAAAACAGGCTACCAAAACCACTAAAACAACCCCCAGCAAAACGCGCACCTCCTACCCGGCATGACCTAGCTTTATTTTGCCGAAAGTGCCCCCTAGTGGTCGGGAGCATTTCCGTTGTGTTGTGACTCGATTCCGTTGTGTTGTGACTATGGTGGTTTTTCTAGACATATTATTGATTTATGTTATATTCTAAATATATTATTGACTTTTCTTATATAAAATAGTTTTCTTATATAAAAGAATACATTTAAAGGTAGTTATTGAGTTCATGTACTTCTCTGATCTTAACAAGGGCTACGGGTATGGAGTTTAAATGGACCCTAAACTCACGCGCGATGCAAACGCGCATAATGATAACCACGCGCGGAAAGCTGCTCCGCAAGGGCGCATTTAAACTCCGCGAGCGAGCAGAACAGTATCCGCAAGCGGAAAAGAGTCCTCGCGCGGACGCATTTCTGCTCCGCGAGCAAAAACTCATTCCGCGAGCAGAGGCTTTGACGAGCGCGCGCGCGATTCTCTCTATGCTCTCGCAACTGCTCAACACTTGCTCGCACATTGAGTTGACTTCTGAGACTTTGGAGGCAGGGACAATGCATGTTAAAAGTTACCAATCAAATGAGGTCTCCGCGCATTTGATTGGTAACTTTTAACATGCACTCACCTACATGCAGTCACCTACAGATTACATGTCTTACTACCGAATGATTAGTGTATTACCTTGCCTTAGCTATGTGTTAGTGTTTTAACAAGTCACATTTTGATTTCTTACATCTGTCAACAAAAATTATGCTATATAATATAGCAGTTAAATTTACATGTCATGTATGACCTATTTAAAACATACTATAATAATATAATTAAATGTCTCCTGTAGTTATTAAATTTGAGTTATCTAATATCTGTTTACTGGCATAGCCCGTTTTAATATTTTCAAAACAAATAAAGCAAAACAAATAAATTATTTAAATTACATTTTAGAGAGTACATCATATTGTAATTTATAATAACTTGTGCTTTGAGTTATACTGTTGTAGCCATTTATTAATTCTCATTTTATAACATTTTCATGAAAATTATTAACAATACAAAAGCAATTATGAATACACATACCAAACTATTTATTTCTAACTTCCTGTCAAGATGCCAAATATGTAAATCCAAAGCCAAGGGCATAACACTGTAACCCAAGTTTAAAAATGGGAAAAAGTATCGTGTTATGCCAAATTAAGACGTCTGTATAACGGGTAAGATACATGTCGGAGACTGTAGGTGAGTGCATGTTAAAAGTGACCAATCAAAGGATCGGAGAAGTCTGCCATTGTCCCGCCTCCAAAGTCTCAGAAGTCAACTCAACAAGCGAGCAAGTGTTGAGCAGTTGCGAGAGCATAGAGAGAATCGCGCGCACGCTCGTCAAAGCCTCTGCTCGCGGACTGAGTTTTTGCTCGCGGAGCAGAAATGCGCCCCGCGCGAGGATTCTTTTCCGCTTGCGGATACTGTTCTGCTCGCTCGCGGAGTTTAAATGCGCCCTCGCAGAGCAGCTTTCCGCGCGTGGTTATCATTATGCGCGTTTGCATAGCGCGGGCGTGCGCGGATTCCATGCGCGTGAGTTTTGGGTCCATTTAAACTCCATATACGGGACTCATGTATGAGTTTGAGCACTTGAACACCTGCGTACACACCAAATATCTTATCACGAACTGCACATACACCACACACACTTTTGTAGAGAAGTTTAATTAAAAACGCTGGGTTGCTTATTCTTACGCTAAACAATGAGCTCATTTTTAATAAAACCACACACTTTTTGTAGAGGAGTTTAACTTATCGCATACAGCCAAGGACGCTGGGGTGCTCATTATCACTAAACCATGAGTTCATTTTTTAAAACCAATGTTAAATCATGTATCGTCCGAAAAGCCCCCGGAAAGGTGTCAAGATAAAGAGCACATGATATACGTATGTGTTGATTGAGATGCACTCCCTACGATTAAATCCTAATATGGTAGGCCGGAAATATAACTGTAACGTGAAATGTAACTGTAGCGAGTGATAAGGGGATGGACTAATAAAAATAAGTGATGTCATGTAAAACCTGGTTGGTAGAAGATGATGTCAGGTAAAACATGATTGGTTTGAACTGTGATAACAACTTGAGAACAATGTATAAAAGATGGAGTCAGACATGTATTCGTTGGACATCATTGGGCATCTACAGATGAACTCTGTATGTCTCACTTTGCTTGCTCAAGCAAATAAAAATTGAAACCTCTTGAAACCTGGCTCTCTGGTCTTCGTGAATTCTTTCTACATTGGCTGATCGACTTTTCGCCACGACATGACTCGATTCCGTTGTGTTGTGGCTTTATTCCGTTGTGTTGTAGCTTGATTCCGTTGTGTTGTGAACTTATATTTGCTTTTTAAATTTCGTTGTCATGTGCACTATTGATCCACCGTATAACACACTAAAAAATAAGCGTCTTCCGACGACCTGCCAAAATATAAGTCTGGTTAACTCTGTATTTTTATGCGGATAAATATATTACTATTTAATAGTAAAAAAAGAAAGTAAAACTAATTTAGATAAACTAAATGCATCATGCATAAGCTGAAGTTAGTTGTTTACCTTTGAAATTATTCTTTCTATTTTTATTAATGTTTCTTATTTATACATTTGTATTAGGCCTATATTGCATTTTAAATGTAATATGGCAATGAAATGTACTAAATGGGTTTAGTTTTCACAGATATTAATGTATGCAATTTCAGCAATAAATGTAATTTTTTCTAAAAAGGAAACAAATTAGTTGTTCATTTTAAGAGACCCGTCTTATTTTCTCTTGTTTATTTAGAGTTGCTCTTTAATAAAGAAAAAGTACTTATTATCCGAATACCCGATTAAACGATGGAAAATCAGTAGAATACTCGATTACTAAAATAATCGATAGCTGCAGCCCTAGCGTAATGATGTTGAAAATTCAGTTTACTATAAAGTACAGTTTACAATATATTCATATAATGAGAGAAATAAAAAAACCTTTGAATGGTAGTGTAAATTATAGTTATGGTTGCTTGTTCCTCCCACTTAAATGATACTATTGCATTTAAATGATAAAGTTTGTTCCATAGAGACTTTCCAGTTCTTCAAATTATGATGATAAATTTACTAAGGGACCTAGAAAAAACCTGATGGCTATTAAACCAGATAATTACAAAATAAGATAAGTAAGTCACAAGCTCTGGACTATTGGGAGTATCCATGGTATCAGAGTCCATTAAAAGAGCCAGAGCTTTTTCAGATTTAGTTAAGCATTCCCATAACACATCTTGTAACCTTGTTCTTCATAAATGAAATAGTAAAAAGTGAACATGATCATCTTTTGCTTAAAATAATATTATAAACAGAAGCAGTGCAAATCTTTCTACTTTTGCTTTCCTGTTTCAATCTGTCAGGGTTTACACTTTAAGATTACGGCAGCTCCAGATTGGATACAGCATCACTTGTGAAGACTTCAGATGATGCCAACACTCACAAAGACTTCAGATGATGGAAACTATAGATGGACATACAAAACTGCCAAATATGTAGGAGCTGATAGCCTCGTGGGCAGTGCTCCGACACATGGCGTGGTTGTGCTCTGGGCGACCCGAGTTCGATTCTGGCTCGTGGTACTTTCCCGACATCACCCCCTTCTCTCTCCCACTTCGCTTCCTGTCCTCTCTCATACTATACTGTACAAATAAAGGCAAAAAACCTGCCAAATATTGTAATCACTGCCTGATTACACTGCCTATGAAAGTGTAAGTTTGCTGATTGTCAGTCCACTTTGTATTGTTACAATAATGGCCGTATATGTAAATGGACAATGTTTACCCTTATTTTTTTAGTTACTTACTGAGATATTCCCATTTACTTAAAAATTGCTGGATATGGGTTGACAATCTGCAAACTTAACCTATAATAATATTGCCTGTTTAACTGAACATTACTTTAAACACATGACTTGTATTGTCTTTGCTATTGTGATATGAACATCACTTTGTTGTTTCTCAGTGAGTCACAGCCACCTCTGGCTGATTAAAGGATATATATTTTTGATTGTAACATTGAAACATGCATTTTTAAGCTGCTTTGAAATTATATGCATTGGTAAGCTCTATACCCTTACGGCAGCTATCTTGGGTTTTACTTTGGTAACACTGCAATCATGTATTCATATTTTTTTTCTTTTTTCAAATCAAGGTTTTAAAAATGGTTCTGATGCTTTTGAAACCATGGTGAAAGTCTGTATAGGTTTTCTATATATGTTGTAGTAATGTCATAGTTCTTGTGGTTTTGCTACAACAATCAATCATTGTAGTAGATTTTATATGGTCTTCTGCAAATGCTGTAAAAAAAAACATGGATAACATCCACATGGGTAAATACTGTATGTGTGTGTTGGTCTGATAAATGTAATGCATTTGTGTATTTAATCTGTTAAAATATTAAATTGGCAGTTGTTATTGAACGATTATAAACCGTGGACCGACCGTGGGCTGCCAGCAAACATTAATGATAAACCAGCGGCTTAGCAGCGGACCACCGGCGGCTTTTTCATTACTAATGGGTTGCCAATAATTTCTTAGTTAATAATAAAAATATAACTCTTCAGCTATTGCCCACCAGACTCATAATAAGCAGCAAGGAAATATGTCAAATATGTTTGAGGTTAGTTGACAAGTGCTGTAGTGATTAGGAGGTGTATTTCTTATGTTTCTTTCCTTTTAAATAAATCAAATAGAAAAAATGATAAAGATTCATTAGATTTGTTTCATTGATATGATTGATATGAAAAAATTAATCTTGATGGGACAAGTAAACAAAATTAGTTAAAATTGTATTATTAAAATTTTAATCAAGATTTTATATAACCAGTTTATTGACATAATTATTTTTAGCAGCTGTTAATGAGTAGTTAAAGTATAATTATTTTAAATGAGTCTTAGTTATTGTATAGTTCTGCAGGAGACATAAAGCATTCAATATTTATTAATGACTATTAAATAAGCAATAAGTAACTAATTGTTACTTACCTTAAACATCAGTATGCTGTTACCTACTGATTAGTTAATCTTTCTTCCTTATTAGTTATCAGTTATGACTACAGTATTAATGCAGCACTAACCATTTGTTCTACATTAGTTCCCGCATAACTACCTATTAAGTATGAAACAGTATTATAAAGTGTTACCATCCAACGAATAATTCCTATTGCGCCAAATCTTCAGTCAAAACCGGAGCTTAATCACAAGAAAATAACAAAATATATCTACAGCTTCTTTAAGAAATATATTATGCACATTTCGCAATGTTGTAATCTACATCAGAGTTCACAAAATACCTTGTTTATGGTAGCATTGTATGCTAAACAGTGAAATGGTTTTTTTTCCAGTTTTCTTGATATGTTCGAGAGTTCTGCTTCTGCCTCCCACCTTCACTTCTGCTGCTGCTGTCATTACTTGATGATGTCGACGACAATGGCTGTTCACTTGAAGAAATAGCAACACTGTGCAACATGAGCACTGGCTGCCTGGAGCTCATAAAACTACATTTTATGACAATTACAGTAGGTCTACGGTTAATATTTCCATTTCTACTATTAATATTTCAAATATTATGCGGGTCCTCAGCTCCATTGCCATTGTTGCGATATGTACTTGGGCTGAACTCCTTAAGGATGAACATTCTTTGTTAAAACACTTATGATACATAAACAAAACAATATAAGCTTAATAATAGGTAGACTAAAAGTGTAAATGTAATGTAAATGTAAATATTTTTTTATATTGTAAATATATGTAATATTTCTGACCAATAGGATGGGAGAATGTTCGGGGATAATGTTTATGTTTGCAAGTCTATTCGTTGATGCTGCTGATGTAGAAATTATATACTTCAGCTTTAAAAATTCTGCATCCTATTTCCTTGTCCTACAAAGGGACAGTTTTATAGGAAGTTATAACGATACCTAGTCATTTAGCTTGAAAGTCATAAACTGTAGACTCTTTCAAAACCTTAAAACCACCAACCACTCTGTCATCTTTTCCCACACTGTAATGGGAAGGTGTCACGCTGTAGCCACAGACCCGAGATATAAAGGTATATAGACACAGACACAGAGACACTTTATTTAACCTGGGAGTGGTGATCGGCAATCAGCTTAACTTCACTGATCATGTTGCCAGCACCACCCGGTCCTGTAGATTCATCCTCTACAATATCAAGAAAATTAGACCTTTCCTATCCCAGCATGCTACGCAAGTCCTAGTCCAGGCTCTTGTTCTGTCCAGACTGGACTTTCAGCTTGCACAACCAAACCTCTACAAATGATCCAGAATGCGGCGGCAAGAGTGGTCTTCAATGAACCAAAGAGAGCGCATGTCACTCCTCTCTTCACTAAGTTACATTGGCTCCCTATTGTCGCCCGAATCAAATTCAAAACTCTACTCCAGGCCTACAAGACCACCACTGATTTGGCACCCCCTTACCTTCACTCGCTATTGCAGACGTATATACCCGCCAGATCCCTACGCTCTGCAAACGAACGACGTCTTGTGGTGCCATCCCAAAAAGGTAAAAGATCTCTCTCACGTACCTTCTCGGGATCGGTTCCACATTTATGGAATGATCTGCCCGCTGCTACAAGATCAGCAGATTCTGTAGCCATCTTTAAAAACCGTCTGAAAACACATCTCTTCCGTCAACACCTGACTGATCAGCTCTGACTTCTATCTCTTTCCTACTCTTTCAAAAAAAAAGAAAACCTTAGCTCTGTGTACTGTGATAGGCTATATGAGACCAATTTTCTTTTTGCACTTATGCTTTTTGTTGTCCTTATGTTGTTCCAATTGCTTCCATTGTTTCCCTCATCTGTAGTCGCTTTGGATAAAAGCATCTGCTAAATGACTAAATGTAAATGTATTTACCATTCAACAGTAACAGGATAACAGCAAACATAGCGACTTAAGGCAACCGACAAACACTAGGAGAACATAATGGGAATATATATTGTCGGGGTGATGAGGGGATTGCTGGCAGGTGCGGGGATAGCTGAAAAGGGACAGGTGAGGGAGAGAGTGGAGGATCGTGGGAGATGAAGTTCATGGGGAAACACAGGGAAACAGGCAGGCAGAGGAAAACATTGGGAGGCAGACAGGGTCAGACATGACCATGACAGTAAGAATGGGTAAATCATCTTTAAAAATATTCACAAAGTCCCTAATAGAACCCTTATGAGGAAGCAAAGTAATGTTTGTTTAATTTTAGTTCATAAATATTTTAAACTAGCTTTTTAAATATTTTTAGATTTAATGTTAATTTTAATGTGCTTTTGTAATTTGTTTTTGTTTATGTTGCTAATAAGGTTTAATTTATTTGGTAATACAAATGTTTTAATTTTAGTTAACAATAATAACCCTGGAGGAAATCTGACAATAACATACATTAGTAAGGCAAAAATATATATATTTTTATTTTAGATACAATTTAGAGGTCTTATTTATTTTTGGATGTAAAAATCTCGCTAACATTATAAGTGGATTTTAGATAACATCACTCAAGAAAAGGTCTGCCAACAGTTGGTGCTTGCAAGCGCAGTATTATATTTGCCTACAACAATGGCAAATCAAAATATTAAAAAAATAAGTTATCAATGTTTTTTCTATTCATTTGCAAGTATGGAAAAACATCCTCTTTTTTTATCATCACTTACTGGCAAAGATTTTTGCATGTACTCACTGTTTTTGCAGTAGGTTCTGTTGCTGCTGTCTGTATGATTCAATAGTGTGCTGAGGGAGAAACTGCATGAGTTCCAAAGACTCTTTGATTTTCACCAAAATCTCATATATTTCACGACCCTTAATCTGGAGCACAGAGAGAGAGAGTGAGAGTTGTATATCAGATTATCAGATTCTTAATTTCTATATAAATATTATTAATTATGTTTTATTTATGTTTAAGCCGTGGAAAAAAATAAGAGACCACTCCAACATTTTTTAAAATTTGCATCTATTTGCAGAAACTAAAATTGAACAAACTGGTCTAAATAACCAAAAAAAGATGCATTGATCTTGAATTCTGCAAAGAAAACCCTGCAAAAAGTTCTTATCTTCAACCAACACAATACTAATGTTTAACGTATTTATGTATTTTAGGATAATTTAATAAATGGATAAATGGTGTCTTTGCCTTCTCTCAGTCTTTCACATTGCTGTTGGGTGACTATGACAGATTGAAAATGTACAGATTTCTATTGAAATTCAAGAGACACTGGACTGAAATTGCCACAATACATGCAGGAATACTGATTAAAGGCAAAACTGTAGTGGTTTCTTTTTTTTCTGTGGCTGTATATACTGTATACAGTGGCGAGACAAAGTAAACCATTGTCATTTTCCTAGATTTCTGCTGAAATTGGTAATTTTCCTGGTTTTCTGGTTAAATTGGTGATTTGATCTTCACCAAATGCACAAATATCAACAAACATGATATTTCTAAGATGATAAAACAGAAACAGTCATGATCTTTCATGTCTTTACTGAGCACACCCATTAACCCTCATGTAAAAATGGTTTCCCCCCCCAAAATACTAATTAATGATATTGGAATGGATTGAAATTTGGTGACTTTGTTCACAAAGTCTATAACAACCTCTCACAAAAGAACTTATTTTTTTGTTGCTTTTTGTGTTTTGTTCCCCCACCTTGTTACACGTGTGGTGTTCCTGGGTCAAATTGACCCACCGCTTATAAATCACACGTTATGCAATTTTATCACCAAATATTGGATTCAATCTTTTTGTCAACTTGTTCCCTTTCTGTCGGTCTCTCGACGTTGTGTCGAACCAACAGAATGGGGTTTGTCTTGAGAACCTATCATCTTCTGAGTATTTAGAAAAGGCCAATGAAAATTGGCGAATGAAATTTGCATGCCGGGCTCCTCCCCGGATGTCCGGGTATAAGAGGGAAGCCGGCGTGCTCATTCATTCACCTTTTGTTCTTCAGAGCCTACGCATCTGGTGAGCTTCTCTACGATCTGGGTGATCATTCTTTCTGCTGGAATCTACGACGTGGACAGCGGACAGTCCCTTCCTGCAGTGACTCTCCCTTGGGCGTCTCGGCAGTTCCGGAGGTGTTCGAGCAATTTCCTTTTCTAAAAGAGCAAATTTCTCCAGCGTGGCTTGTCCCGCTGTTCTCATGGGTGCAACACACTCATCGAGGAGGGGGACGGACACAATGCCTGCTTCCAGTTCGCTGGGGCAGACATTGTGGATACGTCCTGCCCGCACTGCGGGCGGTGACGATTCAGACGTTGCGTCCACAGGTGGCTGTGTTCCGGCAGGACTCAGCCACTACCTCGTTTGCTCCCCGTTCCGTGGCGGCAGGACTACGGCCCTGCCGTCCGCTACGGCAAGCAGCGAGGGTGATATGAGGATTACTGTGAGCGATAATCCGCCAGCCACGGGCTCACGGACCGTTCCCACCTCATCTCGCTCGTCTGATACGTTGTTGTCGCCCAGGTGGAGTTGCCGCCGCGGTGCTTGTGCCCGTAGGCGGCGGCCACCTGTGGGGGAGCGACCTAGACTCCCGTCCAAGGCATGTGGTGTCTCGGCATCTCTGGTGTCGAGAGCTTACATTGCGGCGGACCAAGCTGCCTCCTCTCTCCACGCTATGGCTCCTGCCAGGCCAGGGCGTTGAGAGAGCTCCACGAGGGTAAGACCGACCCAGCGCGTATGCAGGAACTCCGCGCCGCCACCGACCTCGCACTACGGGCGACCAAGGTGACCACGCGGGCCCTGGGTCGGACGATGTCCACACTTGTGGTCCATGAGAAACTCCTCTGGCCGATCCTTGCGCAGATGAGTAACGCTGAGAAGGTCCGCTTTCTCGACGCACCCATCTCGCAAGGGGGGGGGGGCTGGTTGGTGTTACTGTCGAGTGAGGCCTCCCCGGAGGATTCTCGACAGTAAAGAAGCAGTCCTCCGTGCCGCGACTCGGCCGCCTCAGCCATCGAGTCCCGTGCAATGTCTGCTTCCCGGCAGCCCTGGTCCTCTTCGACGCCCTCCAGCGTTGGCGCCCCCCACTCAGGCGGCCCCCCCTGGAGGCGACAGCGAAGAGGAGACCATCGCCCCATCAGGCCGTGGTGAAGCGGCCCTCATGGGAAGACCTCAGGGGGATCGAGGCTACCATTGGGCCCGACCCCAGCCACATCGCTGGGTAGTCGGATAGGGACGGATCCTGCCCCGTCACTCCATCTGCTGGCCCCCTCCGGGGGGCTAGTGCCCACTTACTCTCTAAGGAGAGTTTCCTCTCTCTCAGGGTTATCACAGCCGCTCCCAACCTCTGCACGACGGTGAACGGCAAACTCGACGTTGCGTCATGGTGAAGCGCAATGTCGAGTATAAACACCAGCCCTTAGCACTCTCAGTCAGACAGTGCGTTGAGCTGCGCAGTCACCAGGCAGGAAAAACAGCAGAGCTGATCTTCTCCCCGGGGGACCTCCCCCGGCAAGGAATCCGTACTGCTAGCCATCGAACCACCCCCAGGGGGACGATGAAAATGATCGTACCTTTAGTCCCGTCTCATTTCTGGGAGCCTGTCCGGCTTCCCAGACTGTCAGGCTGGCTAGGGAAGACGATCCGTCTCAGCTACGCGATCCAGTCGCCTCACGCCCGTCAAGTTCAAGGCGATATACCTCAGTCAGAGGATATTCCCGTACTTCGGGCCGAGGTCGCCACCCTTCTGGTGAAGGGAGTGATCGAGCCCGTCTCACCAGCCGAGATGTGCAACAGGTTTTACAGCCTGTACTTCATTGTCCCCAAGAAAGGCGGGGGGTTGCGCCCTATCTTGGGTCTGTGTTTTCTGAACAGGCACCTACACAATAGCTGCCTTTCAGGTTGATCACGCAGAAGCGCATCCTGACGTCCGTCAGGTGTCAGGA
>NC_079896.1:17108882-17167304 GCF_024868665.1 Triplophysa rosa | reverse complement strand
GCCCGATCAGTGTTGAACTGCATGAAGATCAGACAGTCAGCGGTCCCCCTGTAACAAGAGGCTCCTGGGATACATGGCATCCTCGGCGGGGGTGGTCCCCCTCGGGTCGATGCACATACGTCCGCTCCAACACTGGCTGCAGAGTCAAGTTCCTTGGAGAGCGTGGCACACCAGCAGCAGGCGTA
The DNA here is from genome assembly GCF_024868665.1 of Triplophysa rosa. NCBI lineage: Eukaryota > Metazoa > Chordata > Actinopteri > Cypriniformes > Nemacheilidae > Triplophysa > Triplophysa rosa. Next base: position 17,167,119 of record NC_079896.1, on the reverse strand, counting down.
TGGTCACATGCTTTTCTGCCGACACACCCTAACCCCCTGGTCTCCATGACCTTCTTGCGGACAGGGGTCCCCTTTGGGATGCCTCCCTGCAAGGTTGGGGTGCCGTGTGCAACGGGCAAGCAGTGTCGGGGCGGTGGATGGGCCCCCGCCTGCCTTGGCATTTCAATTGCCTAGAGTTGTTGGTTGTGCTACTTGCATTTAGGAGGCTACTACCTCTCGTGCAGGGAAGCACGTGCTGGTTCGGTCGGACAGCACAGCTGCTGTGGCGTATTCTTTCACTCACAGCAGCTAACATGACTCGCCAGACGCCTCCTCCTCTGGAGTCAGCAGGTGATCAGCTCCCTGCGAGCCACACACATCCCAGGCGTCCTGAACCAGACAGTCGATGCGCTCTCTCGTCAGTCGATGCCTCGCGGAGAGTGGCGACTCCCTCCCCGCGCAGCCGGCTCATTTGGGGCAGTTCGGCCAGGCACAGGTGGTCCTGTTGCCTCCCCGGACTCCACCCATTGTCCGCTTTGGTACTCCCTGTCCGAGGTACCCTCGGCACGGATGCCCTTGCGCACAGCTGGCCACGGGACAAGCGGAAGTACGCTTCCCCCCAGTGAGCCTCATTGCACAGGTCCTGTGCAAGGCCAGGGACGAGGAGCATCAAGTGGTACTAGTTACGCCCCTTTGGCCTAACCAGGACTTGGTTCTCGGAGCTGAGGCTCTGACAACAACTCCCCCCTGGCCGCTCCCCCTGGCGAACAGCTTCCCCAGGGGAAGGGGCACGTTACGGCATCCCAGGCAAAACCTGGTCTCCATGTCTGGACGGGATGAGGAGATCCTGAGTGACCCACCCCCAGTCCGGTTGGGACGTCACTCAGGCTAGGGCTTCGGCCACTGGGCGGCTACACGCCCATAGCTGGCGCTTCTTCTCGTCCTGGTGCTCTTCTCGCCGAGAAGACCCGCGGAGTTGCTCGGTCGGGTACGAGCTGTCCCGTCCTCAAGAGAGCGGGGGAGTAACCTCTCCCCCTCCACACTGGGAATGTATGTAGCCGCTACGGCCGCTCATCATGACCCAAGTGCTGGGTAGCCTCTGGGACAGCACGGCCTGGTCATTAGGTTCCTAAGGGGCACGAGAGGGTGACCACCTTTCCGCGCTCCATACACTCTTGCGACCTAGGTGGCGGGCCCCAAGTGGCCCCACCCCCTTCGAGCCTCTCGGGATTGCTGCTCTTTCTCAGTCTTGATAAAGACGGTTTTCCGCATGGCGCTCACCTCCAAGAGGGTAGGGGATCTGCAAGCACCCTCCATGTCCACAGATTGCCTAGAACTCGGGGCCGGGATTCTCACGTTATCTTGAGACCCCGCCCCGGCTACGTGCCCAAGGTTCCCACCACTCTCCCGAGAGACCAGGTGGTGAACCTGCAGGCGCTCCCCACCGGGGAGGAAGACCCAACCTATCCGTGTTGTGTCCAATACACGCACGGCGGCTCTACTTGGACCGCACGCAGAGCCCAGAAGCTCTGAGCAGCTCTTTGTCTGTTTCGGAGGTCAGCAGAAGGGAGGGCTGTCTCCAAACAGAGGCTGGCGCACTGGATCGGGGATGCCCTCGTTAGGGCATACCGATCTCTATTCGTCCCTGCCCGTGGGGTTGACGCACACCCCTCATGGGCACTGGCTCAGGGCGCCTCTCTGGCAGACATCTGCAGAGCTGCGGGTTGGGCTATGCCCAGCAACTCCATGAGGTTCTAATACCTACGCGTGGAACCGGTGTCAGCCCGCATCCTGGCAAGGTGTGGGACCGGCAGCCGGTAGGGCATACGCCTGCGGAAGCCCTTCCCCCTCCGGGGGGAGCAGTGGCGATCCCGCCTCACTTCTTTCCCCTCGGGTAAAGAACAGGCATTCCATCCATCACTAAGCACCCTTCCAGGGGACAGGATGGGCAGAGCAGCCCTGCCCCTTTAGGCCGGGGAACAGTTGAGTTATCTCCCACATAGCTCTAACCGGACCTAGTGCTCCAGACGTAGTAACCCCCCCTCCGTGGGCTGTTCCGTCTGATGTATCCTCATGAATGGTTCCCACCTTGGCAACCCATGACCTCCCCAGGTGGACTCCCACCTTGCGGTTAACTCCTGCAGTCCGCACATTCCTCCCATGAGTTCTAACCTGATGGTGAGACCATGTGGTGTCTCCACTAATTCCTCCCTATGGTAGGTAGTGGCCTCTGCAGCGTTTTTCCCCCAGCGGGAATAATGCTTACCCAGTGGCCCATACGGTGCCTGTTGGCTTCTCGCCATTTAGAGAATTAGGCCTCCGCCCGTGACGGCCGGCGTTAGGGGGCTTCCCAACTTTTTGTGGAAAGCTCTGGGTCCCCCTTCCTCTCACTGGAAGGTCATAATTTCGCGTTAGCGTGTTCGTCTGACTCGCCCAGGCCAGTCAACGTCGCTCCGCAGAGATTGTGATGCGGCTCAGTGCTGTGGCGTTTTCCATAGGAACCCCATTCTGTCAGTTCGACACAACGTCGAGAGACCGACAGAAAGGGAACGTCTTGGTTACGGATGTAACCTCGGTTCCCTGATGGAGGGAACGAGACGTTGTGTCCCTCATGCCACAACACTGGCCGCCCACCCCAGCGGTCGGGGGAGGATGCTTTAGGCTCCTCAGACCAAAGGTGAATGAATGAGCACGCCGGCTTCCCTCTTATACCCGGACATCCGGGGAGGAGCCCGGCATGCAAATTTCATTCGCCAATTTTCATTGGCCTTTTCTAAATACTCAGAAGATGATAGGTTCTCAAGACAAACCCCATTCTGTCGGTTCGACACAACGTCTCGTTCCCTCCATCAGGGAACCGAGGTTATATCCGTAACCAAGACGTTTTCTTTAAGTTAATACTTGTTTTGTGTTTCTTTTTTGAACTGATTAATCGTATGCATCATGGATCTGAGTTTATGCACCTTAGTTATGCGTGAAAAAAAACATTATTTGAGTATACTTTTGCAAATCTTAAAAACAATATGAAAAACAAATCCACTGTTTATCACACTACTGTACTTTAATGTTTAATTAGGAAGTTTAGTCTGAAATGCTTTTGTTTTCATCGAAATCGCACAAGGTGCTTTTATTTTCTGAAAAGGGGTCTAAAGTAATACTTGTGCTGTTCCCTTTCAAATTTGACCATTATACTTTAAACATTATTTAATTGGCACAGCCAGGTGGTCATTCATTTTTCAACATTTTTCTCCTAAGTAAAAAATATATATCTTACTGGTATGATGGTATTGTTATTGTCTATGAAATGTTCCATGAGATGTTCTCTATATGATTGCGTTAATGTGTTCTGTCTTGTATGTCACAATGGTCAGATTTGACACAGAAACAGCATAATTGTTACTTCACACTTTTATTCAGAAAATAAAATGATTTCAAAATAAAGGTCCTGAGTTTTGTGATCTTCCACACTTTCGATGGCCGGCCATTTTTATGTTGCCTTAGCTCAGATCAATGAAGCCTATGATTAATCAGTTCCAAAAAGAAACACAAAACCAGTAATGAAAGACAGTAACTGAAAGACACAAGTTGACAAAAAGATTGAATACAATATTTGGTGATAATATAGCATATCGAGAGACTTATATGCTGTCTTTGGTAGGCGGGTCATAATGTTCCGTGAACACCACATGTGTGATTCTGTGCCATTTTGTAAACAATTAAAGCATTTCAAAACAAACTTCCTGGTTAAACAAGTTAGTCTAGATTAAAGTAGGCTAGTGTGAACAACAACCAATTCACCCTGTAGGCCAAGACTGGTTGCTCACTAGAGCTAAACAGGGTTTAGCCTGGTTAGCACCTGGATTGGGACCTTCTGGGAAAAATTCCCCCTTTCGATGTAAAGCGCTATATAATTGTAATTAATTATTATTTAATATTGCCAAAATTATTCACACATTTATTTTTTGAATAAAAGAAAACAAGTTGACAAAAAGATTGAATGCAATATTTGGTGATAATATGGCATATCGAGTGATTTAAAAGCTATCTTTGGTAGGCGAGTCATTTTGACCCGGGAACACCACAAGTGTGATTCTGTGACATATTGTATGAAATAAAAGCATTTCAAAACAAACTTTATGGTTAAACAGTAACGTAGGCTAGTGTGAACATCAGTGCAAATTTTCATCATATTTTATTTAATATTGCCAAAATTATTCACACAAAATGCCTTTTTCAATCAAAGACTAAGGAGTCTAAACTTAAATTAACTAGGTCTACAATTAATCCGTTTGAAAAAGAAACACAAAACCAGAACTAAATAAAAGAAAACAAGTTGACAAAAAGACTGAATCCAATATTTTGTCATGATATTACATAAAACGTAGGGTTTTGAATACAGCACAAGGGTTAAACATACAACGTGATGGTGGAACAAGTCAATCAAGTCCAATCAATGAAAAGAGAATAAAGGTGTGGTTTAGAGCTAAATTAACTTAAAACACCCAAACAGTGTCAGTGTACAGATTTAGTTATGGTCAAGTTAACATCTCCGTTCATGAGTTAACCATATGTAAAACATTGAACAGGCATTGTATCTATGGAAGGGCACCATCAAGGAAGTCAAACAAAACATTTCAGCATGCCTAAAGCTTGCCAAAGACCACATTGACACTCCACATCACTACTGGGAAAATTTCTTGTGGAAAGATGAAAAAAACTAGAATACCAGCAGCGCTATGTATGGTGTTAAAATAAACAGCGTACCAGCTTGAAAACATATGGTGGACTTGCCTGTGGACTTGGACCGCTTGCCATTGTAGAGGAGAAAATTAATTCCCAAATTTATAAGAAAATCCTACAAGGCAATCTCAAGGTGGCTGTCCGCAAGCTGATGCTCAGAAGAAGATGGGTGATGCAGTATGATAATGACCATAAACATATAAGCAAAATCTACTACAGAATGGTTTCAGAGACAGAGTCATCAAAGATCATGACTGTTTGTGTTTTATCAGCTTAGAAATATTGTGTTTGTTGATATCTGTGACTTTGGTGAAGATCAGATCACATTTCATGACCAATTCAAGCAGAAAACAAGAAAAATGACAATGGTTCATATACTTTTTCTTGCCACTGTATGTACTGCAACTGTGAATCATTGATCAATATTTATAATGAGGCCTGTTATCAATAGCGATTAACAGATATTCATGTCGAAATTGATAATAGATCTCTGGTGCTAGATTTCTGCAGAAACTCACAGGCAGACAAAAAACTTCCTCATCGGTGGATCTTCTCTTTTTAATGGATGACATCTGGGAGAGGTGAGATGCTTGGCGGAAAGCTACGGAAGAGATACATGGAGGAACTGAAACAGCTGAGAGAGATTTTAACAACACATGCAGAGCTAAAGCACAGTACAGAAGGAAAAGTTCAGGTGTCGGATAAAAGCAGTGTCTGTGTATATGCATATCAGTAATTCCCTTTCTGTCGGTCTCTCGCCGTTGTGTTGAGCCGACAGATGGGGCGTCTCGGCAGTTCAGGAGGTGTCAAGAGCAAATTTCCTTCTAAAAGAGCAAATTTTTCCAGCGTGGCATGGCCCGCTGCTCTCGTGGGTGCAACGCGCTCATCGAGGAGGGGGACGGACACGATGTCTGCCTCAGGTGTTTGGGTCTCCGGCACGCTGAGGCAGCCTTTGTGGATACGTCCTGCCTGCACTGCGGGTGGATGGCGATCCAGACGTTGCGGTCACGGGTGGCTATGTTCTTTATGGACACAGCCACCAACCCGTCTGCTACCCGTTCCGAGACCGCAAGGGCTACGGCCCTGCCGTCTGCTTCGGTTAGCACCGGGGGTGATATGGGGATCACTGTGAGCGTTAAACCGTCAGCCGCAGGCTCACGGACCGCTCACGCCCCGTCTCGCTCATCTGATCGTCCCCCAGGAGATGGTTCTACCCCGTCTTGTTCCTCAGTCATGTACTCGGGAGTGCGTGACGAGGATGAGATGTCGCTTGCTGCATCGGAGGGCGACCTGTTGACATCCGACCCCGACGACTCCTCGGAGCTCCCAGGAGCTCCCAGGGGGTCGAGCCCAGGAGGAAGCGGACGTCGAGATGTCATCCATGCTATTCCGGGCCGCCGCGAGCATTGGGTTGCAGTGTACTACACTGCCTCCTCCCCAGCGCTCGCGGCTGGATACGTGGTACCTCAGGTCTGAGCGCGGCCCCAAGCCACGCCCGGCCCCGGTCCCGTTCTTCCCGGAGGTGCATGAGTAGCTCAGTAAGACATGGAACGCCCCCTCACGGGCCCGTTCCCGTCAGACCGGCTCTGTGACCCTTACCTCCCTCGATGGTGGGGCAGCCAGAGGCTATGTCGAGCTTCCCCAGGTGGAGCGTGCTGTCACGGTGCACCTGTGCCCGCAGACGGCGGCCACCTGGAGGGCTCGGCCTAGACTCCCTTCCAAGGCGTGTAAGTTTTCGGCATCCCTGGTGTCGAAGGCTTACACTGCTGCGGGACAGGCTGCCTCCTCCCTCCACGCCATGGCCATCCTGCAAGTTCACCAGGCCAAGGCGTTGAAGGAGCTCCACGAGGGTAGGACCGACCCAGTGGCAATGCAGGAACTCCGCACCGCCACTGACCTCGCTCTACGGGCGACTAAGGTGATGGCGCAGGCCCTGGGTCGGCGATGTCCACCATGGTGGTCCAGGAGAGGCACCTCTGGCTAAACCTTGCACAGATGAGGGACTCTGAGAAAGTTCGCTTTCTAGATGCCCTCATCTCACTGGGTGGGCTGTTTGGTGATACCGTCGAAGATTTCTCCCAACAGTTTTCAACTGTGAAGAAGCAGACGGAGGCGATCAAACACATCCTGCCCCGCCGCGACTCGGCCGCCTCCAGGCCTTCGAGATCCCGAGCGGCGTCTGCTTCCCAGCAGCCCCGGTCCTCCTCGACTCCGGGTCCGGTTCCAGGGCCCCCTTCTCAGGCTGCCTCCCGGAAAAGGACGTCGAAGAGGAAACCGCCACCCCGCCAGCAGCCGTCGTGGAAGCAGAAGCAGCCCTGACGGGTGGACCCCAGGGAGATCGAGCTACTATCGGGCCCGACCCCAGCTACATTGCTGGGGGATCGGACAGGGACGGTTCCTGCCCCGTCTCACCATCTGCTGGCCTCCTCCGGGGGGCCAGCACCCACTTTCTCACAAAAACAGTTTCCTCTCTCTCTGGGTCATTACAGCCGCTTCCAATCTCGACACGACAGTGGACGGCAACTCGACATTGCGCCATGGTCGAAGCGCCATGTTGAGTATAAACAACAGCCCTCAGCACTCTCAGTCAGACAGTGCGTTGAGCTGAACAAATGCCAAGAAGGAAAAACAGCACAGCCAATCTCCTCCCTGGGGGTCCTCCCCCGGCAAGGGATCCGTATTGCTGGCCATCGAACCAACCCCTGCAGGGGCAATGAGGCAGATCGAACCCCTAGTCCCCCTGTCTGGGTTCCTGGGAGCGTGGCTTCGGCTTCCCAGGCTGTCAGGTTGGCTGAGGAGGATGATCCGTCTCGGCTACGCGATCCAGTTCGCCAGATGGCCGCCCAAGTTTTGGGGCATGCTCTCTACTTCAGTCAGAGGCAAGGATGCTCCCATGCTTCGGGCCGAGGTCGCCACCCTTCTGGCGAAGGGAGCGATCGAGCCCGTCCTACCAGCCGAGATGTCCAACGGGTTCTACAGCCCGTACTTCATTGTCCACAAGAAAGGCGGGGGGATGCGCCCCATCCTAGATCTTCGTGTCCTGAACACGCACCTACACAAGCTGCCGTTCAGGATGATCACGCAGAAGCGCATCCTGTAATCCGTCAGATGTCAGGATTGGTTCATGGCAATCGACCTGAAGAACGCCTACTTTCATGTCTCGGCCGTCCTTACGGTTCGCTTTCGAGTTCATATCAGTAAAGGGTCCTCCCCTTCGGTCTATCCCTGTCTCCACGAAGATTGTAGAAGCCGCCCTCCTTCCCCTCAGGGAAAGAGGTGTGTGGGTACTGAACTATCTCGATGACTGGCTAATCTTGGCACACTCGCGAGATCTGTTGTGTACACACAGGGACCTGGTGCTCCGGCACCTAGATCGGTTGGGGCTACAGGTCAACTGGGAAAAGAGCAAGCTCTCCCCTGTGCAGAGCATCCTCTTTCTCGGTATGGAACTCGACTCTGTCTCCATGACAGCGCGACTGACTTCAGAGCGCGCCCAGTCAGTGTTGAATTGCCTGATGCTTTTCAGACAATCAGCGGTCTCCCTGAAACAATTTCAGAGGCTCCTGGGTTACATGGCATCCTCGGTGGGGGTGGTCCACCTCGGGTTGATGCAAATGCGACCGCTCCAGCATTGGCTACAGAGTCGAGTTCCTTGGAGAGCGTGGCACACCGGCAGCAGGCGTATGGTCATCACGCCTTTCTGCTGGTGCACCCTAACACCCTGGTCTTCCATGACCTTCTTGCGGACAGGGGTTCACCTAGGGCAGGTGTCAAGGCACGTCGTGGTGACGACGGATGCCTCCCTGCAGGGTTGGGGTGCCGTGTGCAACGGGCACGCAGTGTCCCATATCAATTGCCTAGAGTTGTTGGCTGTGCTACTTGCACTGACGAGGCTACAACCTCGCTTGCAGGGCAGGCACGTGCTGGTCCGGTCGGACAGCACAGCTGCCGTGGCGTATATCAATCGTCAGGGTGGCATTCGCTCATGACAGCTAACACGACTCGCCCGGCGCCTCCTCCTTTGGAGTCAGCAGGTGATCAGCTCCCTGCGAGCCACACACATCCTGGGCGTCCTGAACCAGACAGCAGATGCACTCTCTCGTCAGTCGACGCCTCGCGGAGAGTGGCGACTCCATCCCCACGCAGTCCGGCTCATTTGGGAGCAGTTCGGCCAGGCTCAGGTGGACCTGTTTGCCTCCCCGGAGTCCACCCATTGTCCGCTTTGGTACTCCCTGACCGAGGCACCCCTCGGCACGGATGCCCTTGCGCACAGCTGGCCATGGGACAAGCGGAAGTACGCCTTCCCCCCAGTGAGCCTCATTGCACAGACACTGTGCAAGGTCAGGGAAGAGGAGCACCAAGTGGTACTAGTTGCGCCGTACTGGCTCAACCAGACTTGGTTCTCAGAGCAGATGCTTCTGACAACAACTCCTCCCTCGCCGATTCCCCTGATGGAGGACCTTCTTTCACAGGGGAAGGGCACGTTGTGGCATCCCAGGCCAGACCTCTGGAACCTCCATGTCTGGCCCCTGGACGGGACGAGGAAATCCTGAGTGGGCTACCCCCGGCTGTGGTGGAGACCATCACCCAGGCTAGGGCCCCTGCCACTAGGTGGCTGTACGCCTTTAAGTGGCGCCTCTTCTCGTCCTGGTGTGCCTCTCGCGGAGAGGACCCACAGAGATGCTCGATCAGGCACGTGCTGTCCTTCCTACAGGAGAGACTTGAAAGAAACCTCCACACTGTTGCCGCAGTAGGCCCCCCTTCGAACCCCTGGGAGAGGCCGCTCTTTCTCACCTCTCGATAAAGACGGCCCTCCTAGTGGCGCTCGCCTCCATCAAGAGGGTGGGGGACCTACAAGCATTCTCTGTGTCCACGGACTGCCTGGAATTCGGGCCTGGAGATTCTCACGTGATCCTGAGACCACGGCCCGGCTACGTGCCCAAGGCTCCCACCAGGTGGTGAACTTGCAGGTGCTCCCCTGCAAGAACTTGCAGGTTCTCCCGTACGCCTGCGAAAGCCCTTCCCCCTTCCTCTAGGGGGAGCAGCGGCTATTTCGCCTTCCTTCTTTCCCCACTGGGTAAAGAACAGGCATTCCATCCATCACTAAGCACCTCCTTAGGCCGGGGACCAGCTGAGTTGTCGACGCATAGCTCTAACTGGACCTAATGCTCCAGACGTGGTACCCCCCCCCCCCCGTGGGAGGTTACGTCTGATGTATCCTCATGAATGGTTCCCACCTTGGTAACCCATGACCTCCCTAGGTGGACTTCCACCCTGCGGTTAAGTCCTTCAGTCCGCACATTTTCCCATGAGTTCTCCCCTTTTGGTGAGACCAGGTGGTTCTGCACTAATTCCTCCCTATGGTAGGATAGTGCTCCCTGTAGCGTTTTTCCCCCAGGGTGGATTAATGCTTACCCAGTGGCCCTTACGGTGCCGGGCGGCTTCTCGCTGTTAGAGAATCTAGGCCTGCGCCTGTGATGGCCGGTGGCAGGGGCTTCCCACCTTTTCCTGAAAAAAGCTCTGGGACCCCCTCCCTCTCCACTGGACGGTTACAATTCCACGCTAGCGCTTACGTCTGACTTGCCCAGGCCAGTCAACGTCGTTCCGCTGGAAATTGTGATGCGGCGCAGCGCTGTGGCGTTTTCCATAGGAACCCCATCTGTCGGCTCGACACAACGTCGAGAGACCGACAGAAAGGCAACGTCTTGGTTACGGATGTAACCTTAGTTCCCTGATGGAGGGAATGAGACGTTGTGTCCTCCTTGCCACAACGCTGGCCGCCCACCGTAGTGGTCGGGGGATGCTCAGGCTCCTCAGACCAAGAGGTGAATGAATGCTGCATGCCGTGTTCCTTTTATACCCGGATGTCCGGGGCGGAGTCCGGCATGCAAATTTCATTCGCCAATTTTCATTGGCCTTTTCAAAATAATCAGAAGATGATAGGTTCTCAAGTCAAACCCCATCTGTCGGCTCGACACAACGTCTCGTTCCCTCCATCAGGGAGCTGAGGTTAAATCCGTAACCAAGACGTTCTTTATTGATACTTTCTCTCCCATTTTACATCAATAGTCAAATCATTGAAACTGAGTAATACAATGTAACTATGAGGATTATTTTTAAAAACAACATAACAACTATATTAAATTTGGGTAACACTTTATTTTACGGTGCCCTTGTTACGCATGTTACATTTATTTACTATAGTATTTACTATAAATTATGCATAATTACATGTAACTAACCCTGACCCAAACCCTAATCCTAACCCTAACCCTATAGTAAGTACATGTAGTTGCTTTTTATTACTCAGTACTTAAATGTATAATTACACTGTAACACGGGCACTGTAAAATAAAGTGTAACCTAAATTTGAACTACCATATCTTCAAAGTAAATTATTTCCCCCAAATGTGTATAAATTGTAAAAAAGGGATAACACAGTTTTATGTTTATGCATGTACAATGCAAGTGTGTGTGTGTGTGTGTGTGTGTGTGTCTGTCTGTATGTGTGCATTAGTCCAAGCCCAGTCACCAGCCTCCAGCATTACTTACGGCGTTTCGTACCCTCACTGCTCTTTGTTCCATCACTGACATGTTGTTTGCGGATGCTATCTTCATCTGCTTTGCGGTCGCGTCCAGGACATGCACAGATACGGGCCTCAAAACATCGTCGCCCCAAAACCTGGCCACTGTAAAGAACATTTATTTTTCTACTCCCTTTTTCCATTTTGCATGTGTGGAACAATTTATTTTATCTTTTGCATGTATTTTTTAATCTATCTTACTCTCTAGTTTCCAATGTGACGATAATGAGGATTGGCCGTCTGTTCATGCCACCAACACAGCTGGAGTTGCACATGAAATTGTACAATATGGTTGTGAACTCTGTGCCCACCTGTTAACAGAACAATGTGTGATACACTACTGCCTTTGATTTTTATAGAGCTGTGAGTAATATCTGTTGAGAATAGCTTAAGGTCTAAAGAATGTTAACTGGATTAGGGAGTCTTTTTCAGAAAACATGGGTGTGAGACTTACCTGAGGGGGCTCGTAAGGTACCAGCACACTCTGACGCCCAGTAATGGAATCCTCCACGTACTGGGCATGACTGTTCCCCTCAACCCTAATCAGGTGACTGGGTGGAGCTATTTGGCCTATTAAAATAGAAAGGTCAGTTATTCATAGCATCACCGTTTAGGACAAGCTCAAGATTAAACTAGCATTTAATATGAATTACTGAATTATATTTCTACAAACCATCATTGAACTCTCTGCTTAGTTCATGGTTCGGGCACCGTTTGACCACCTCTGTAACATGCTCAGCTTTCTTATAAACAGGCATGGCTCGTATGACTGCACCCTGGGGTGGACTGGTAAGAACCTTGATTTGAATGGGACAGGTTTTGGCGATCTGACAGTACAGCTTCTTTAGCTCTGTGGAATACTTTAGAGAAAAAGACAAGATTTAATGGGAATTTTTAAATCTAATTTGTCCTCGTGGTCACAAGACAAACACAATTCAAGTTATAAATTGAGATTCATGGAGCCTGTGTGAGGCCATTCTGTGTGAGAACAGTTATGTATTATTGCTTACATCCATATGTAAGCTATAAATTGTTTTTACTCTCAAATGGGGTTGTGTGGGTTACTTTTATGATGATGGATTGGGGGACAAGATTTGTAAGAAAATATAGTAATGTACGCCTACAAATGGTATGAGGGTAAATAAAGTGTGACATTAATTTCAGTTTTGGGTAAACTATTCCTTTAAAGTCTCAAAAAACTTGTGACGAATACAAATCACAAGTTAATTTTTCAACAATTAATGTTTTGCCAAAAATGATGTAATGCACATTATAATGGCTGGTTCCACATTACATCTTTCAAAAAAGAGCATACGTAGATTAAAAACAAGTGCATGGGAAAATAAGATTTTTCTTCCTGCCACGTTCATTCAAACAGGTGAATATGATAAAAGCTGTGAATGTTGCCTAAGGCTGTTCAAAAGAAAAATGCTATGTTAAATTCCATTTCTATTAACCTGTTATAAGAAGTGTTCCAATAATCCATCACAACACCTGCTTACAAGCACTAAGAGTATTACACAATCTTAACAAAAACAAACATATAGACATATAGAAATCATGACCATTACCTGAAGATAGAACAAAGTTTCTTTGGCCAAAAAAGAAAGGAAGTGCTTCCCTACAAAATATGTGTTTAATGATAGACTGAGGCCAAAATCTGTGATGTAGGAATTTTATATCCCTTTGTGAAAAAACCAAGCTGCAAGCTTCCAGTCTCTCAAATTAAACCAATAAGGAAGTGACTTACACTGCAATTCATCGACTGGACAACAAAAAGGCAGCCAATTACATAGACACCTCATGTTAAAATGCCCAACTTTACAGCAGAAAAAATTACATTACAGCCTAGTCCACAATAGGAATATGTTTAAAGGCTGCCGTGTTTGGCTAACCATGAGCTGCTGCTTACAGAGAAAACACATACACAGGGTGAGGCCACACAATGATCTATTAAATTGGATGCATTGGCTTTTCAGGGAGGGGCCCAGTGATGTTAACATGTAATTATATCCCAGTCATGTGCTTCAATGTGTATTGCACAACCTGGAAATGTTACAGAAACTCCTTGGAAATGTTGGCTTGATAGATGTCAAGGAGCATACGGTTGCATGCCTTTCAAGACGATAATAATTTTTCTTCCTGCATACTTCTTTGCCTGCCTTAAAATGTTACACTGCTGTGCACTTGTACTGCAACAAAATATTTAGGGGAATCGTCTGGGTAACACCATTTCTGAAGGCTATAAAGAGTGACTGATAATAATTATTTATGGAAAACATAAGACTTAATGCCTGCATTACCATGCATAAAGAATACCCTTAAAATGCATTATAATGCAGGCATTAAGTCTTTTAAACAACCTTAATATTGCTGCTGTCCTTCTGAAACCGCGTATCTCCATATTTCGAGATTTTTATTATCAGTCACCCTTTATGTTTATTACTGGGTTTTGCAGTTATCTAACCAATAAAAGTATTTAAAAGTGCTTGTCAACTTTAACAACACAATATTTAATCATTTAAAAAGTACAGCGAAGGGGACTTCGATGGGACTCTCCATAGACAAATAAATTGTGATATTGCACAAATGGTGTATTCTAGCCCTCAACCCTACCCCTAAACCTAACCATGACACAAAATTTTCTGCACTTTTACATTTTCAAATAAATTGTTAATTTTGTATGACATAAGCTTTCTCATGGGAACCAAAAATGTCCCCATACGTTGAAAAAAGTGCTGCTATTACATTGCAGGGTTTACAAGGACCGCACGCACGCACGCACAAACACACGCACAAACACACGCACACGCACACACACACACACACACACACACACACACACACACGCACACATGTCTCGTTTACTATCCCTGTGGGGACAGACCATAGGCGTAATGCACACACACACACACACACACACACACGCACACACACACACACACACACACACAGTGCTGCACATGTTGTGACAACTTTGTAACTGTAGTGTGTGTTTGAGCAGAAGAGGGCTACAGGCTAAGGCTTTATTCTTGTCTCAGCATGCTTGGACGGGTTGGCCCAACACTCTGGCGCCTCTGGTCTTGTCTGACCTCATACCTGACATGTATCATCATGCCTGTTGCTTCTCCTTAAACCTGTTTCATTAGCAGAGAAAATGAAATCTATTTCCTGCTTTTGGTGCAGTGGAAAAGAAAAAAATCAAATATTTGCTATTATTTTCGGAAGCAGTTTTGCATAAGGTTAAATCTTAAACAGAAAAAAATCCTGGGGAAATTGCTTATTGTCTGTGCATATATATGCCTTGGTAGAAAAAAAAATTGAGCCAGGAGTGGAGCTGGTGTTAAACTAATCGAATCACCATTTAGATTTGAAAACAATGAACTCTAAACTGCTCTGGTGCATATGTTTGCGTCAGCAGTGTACACAATTGTTTGGCAGGAGGATATTCGTTATCATTTGTTTAATTAAAAACCAAAGCTCTCATGCATGACAAGCAACATTGTGGTTTTGATATGCAGTGCATTCCTCTTGCATTTGTACACTGTTAGATGTTGCTGTAGATTTAGCAGCACATTACTGTAAAAATCCACAGCACAATACCACATTTCTACATTACAGTAAAGTACTGCAGTTCGTAATGCATTCTGGGTAATTTTGTTTGAAAATGTTACAGTACATGTTGGTCTTGCTCTAAGCTTGCTGTAGCTTTGCTGTAATACGCCAGGCAATAATACCGGATTACTGTAAACAGCGAAAGTGCCCCACCCATCGTCAAATCACACAGACCACAACTCCCGGCTGCAGCTGAAGGAGGACGTTATAGATTTCTGGTAGTTCGGTAAGTGAAAAGTTCCCAGGCGAGTCATCCCAGGTTTAGGATGTCCAGGTATGACTGCAAGTCATGCAGTTTCTCGACTACCATATTAAACACTTTTTAAAATATCTGAAATGTATTAATGATTTTATGTTTCAATGAACTTGATTTAAAAATATATATTTTTATACAAACATTGCTTGGATTGCCTTTTGATTAAGAATGTAATTCTGAAGTATAGTAATTTTAAAACATTAATTAACTATAGATTTATATACTAAACTAGTCATAAAATATATTATTTGTAATTATTGCAATAAGTAATAATTAGTAGTCAATTAGTAGACAATATTGTGTCAATTTAGGTATTACAGTAAATTACAGTATAATTAAAAAAACAGTAAAAATACAGTAAAGTACTGTTTTGTAACTGTACAGTAATATTTTGTGTGCCTTAAAATAGGGCTGCATGATTAATCGAAAAGAAACAGCACGCGATTTGTCGTTTCTTATGCGCAGCTTGTCAGTGAAGTATTGTTAAATGCGGCTGCATCCAAAAGCCAGAAACGCCAGTGCTCCACAGAAGAAGAACCACATGTATGACCAGGTAATGCCGTCTTCCTATCTGCATCGCATCTGGCATCTTTCTATCACTGTTTTTCAAGCCTCCTCGGGTATTTTCATGACAAAAAAGTTTATTCATTATGATGATGTTTGACGGGTGTTGCTTTTTTAAATGCACATTATAAGTTATTCAAATGCACAGTGCTTTCAGATAGAGCTGATTTGCCCACTGATCACAGAGCCGTGCTTCACAAACAAGCTGCACATAAAACATAATCGCGATAGCCACATCGATGTAATCGCGATTTGAATGGGAATTGAATGGGAGATGTAATACAGTACAGGTACTGTAAACTGAAATACAGTAACTTGCTGGCTACCATGCTGCCAGTAACTTACTGTAAAAATACAGGGAAATCGTTTACAGTGTAGTTCTGCTTGTTTAAACATGCAAACTCAACCTTTCTTAAAACATTAGTGGACAAACTGATGAGGTCAAGGGTGTATACAGATCTTTAATAACAAATTCTACTGGGTTTAAAATCAGCAATGCTGTTAACACTAGATTGGCAAAGAGATATCCTTACCAACACAATGTAAACAAATGTCCCAATGCTTCCTGGAACTAGGTAATGCCCTGCCATTAAATTATATGCTTCGAAATGGGATCTTTCCCAGAGAACAAGTGATAAGCTTTGGTGTAATTACACTGGATTTCCCCTCATTTTCCTGAATAGTTGCCCTGAATACTACCAAATTCTTATCACAGATACCTTATTTCTACTGTTGAAAATAAAGGTATTTGCATCTCTGGTCTCATTAAACTATACTCTGAAGGTGGACATTCCATTGAAGAATGTTCTATAGTGTCTCAACTGAATGAGAAAGATAACTGTTACAACATTGCAAGTGATCTAAAGCAGGCATGACTGCTATTCATGAGGTGTCAGACCAATCTTTTAACTCATCCCCTTATCTCTCTCATGCACATTTTTAAGGCCCCTAATAGTAAAGTCAGTCCTTTTTTGTTCAAATGTACAAGTAGGATAACAATGTTATATCTAAACAGCATCTTTCTGAGAAGTGGCCTTTTCCAGAAATGCCAGATTTGTAAAAATAACCTCTTTTTGTGTTCTTCTGCTTGCGGTTTTAAAGTTTTACGTGGCAGTGTCTGACAGGTCTTAACAAGCTATTTGAGGCAAACAAGTCTCAGCTCCATCTTAAGGGGCGTGGGTTGAGCCTGCAGATGTTCTAAGGACAAGTTGCATCTTGCCAACATTTCCCTGGAACATTCGTGTATGTCTTTGAGAGATTCCCCCTCCCCCTACTTACCTATTCTCTCTGCTTGTTCTATCTCTGTGTCCTGCGGCATTATGGGAGATGCAGTAGACAAACATAATTTATTTAGTGTGGAGTAAACCCTTTAGCTCTACAGGATTCAGGTGAAAGGCATGGAGTATTTACACAACTATTATTAATCCATTGTTATAATCCATAGCCTTTTTTTCTTAGACAGAATATGTGGACTGTTTTTGTACTTAATGTAATGTATAAGTTTCATGTATGGATTTTCTTTGACATCAACAGAAAAAAACAGGATTACAAAAGCATTTCTATAAATGAGGGTAGATGGTATGCAATGCCAGGAAGTGTGTGTGTGTGGTCCTGGTAAACCCTAGTTTTTTTTACCTTGTGGTCCCCATGAGAAAACCAGCATATAGATCAAACTAAATTGTCTATTTGAAAATGTAAAACTGCATTTTTTTGCGAGTTTTCTGTGATGGTAAGGTTAAGGGGTATGCTGAGGGTTAGGGGATAGAACATACAGTATGCACAGTATAAAAAAGCATTACTTTTCACTATACAAAGTCCCCATAAAACATGGAAACCCAACATCACTGGCTATGTTTAAATGCGTTCATTTTCATCATCCCAAATAAATTTAATCTGATTGCAGATTATGAAAGTACTGTTTACATGTCCCCAAAATGTGGCAAATATATTCCAAACAGAACTACTGCACAAGCACACTGCTAGGGTTACCAGAATAAGTGGATCATTTGCTTGCATTTAAACATAGCTAGTTGTATGCAGGATGAGTGATATATAAAGTACATCTGTGTAATACATGTTTTCCAAAAAATGCCCAGCCAGAAAAACAGATACATATTTGAGGGAAGACCCTAAATTCACATAGAGTGTGGCTTTATAAGTGTATTTTATACAGAAGATACCTCTCATTTTGCTAAATGAAAATAGAATGCACATGGCAAAATTAGAGTGCAATTGTATTTTTAAGCTCTTGAGAAATGCTATGAGAAATAAAAATATGAATGAGTTGGGATGTTTTAAATGGGGCTGCCGGGGTGTGGTGTTTTTCTCACACCCAGATCTCTTCTGTAAGTACAGTCAGGTGTCTGTCAACTGCTGTGTTTTGGAAATTAATGAGTAAAGATGACAAAGGCTGTTGTGGGAATAGGGTAAATGTCACAATCCCACACTACACTGTAGCCAATCAACACTGAGGGATTGTCTTGCAAACCAATCTAAGCATCACTCAACTTGTTTACTCAAAGATGTGAGATAGCATTACAGTAAATTTGATTTTAAGACCACACTAAAATCCACTAAAATCATTGATACACATGTTTGCCATAAAAATGTAAACATATGTGATTTAAAGGGCTTAAAATCAAGACTTCTATGGTAATGTTCAGGTTAACCTTGACATTCATAAAATGTAATCACAGTTCAGACTGTCCTCTATGTATGTGTTAAATAGCGAATATCATGATGGCTTTTTTCTATAGTTCTAATCTACCAATTTATGAAGACTTCATTAGCTAACACTTGCTAGCAACTACTAGCGAGCACTGTTTTAGAGAAAACCTTAAATAGACTTAAATGGATCCCCTCTACTAGGACATGTATGCCTTAATAGATTAACACTGCCACTGGCTATATATAACTCTGAAACAAAAATGTGGAAACGTCATAGTGAAGATTTCAAAAAAAGTTTGTAGAAACTATGATATTTTTTATCCATCAGTAGAAGTAAATATTTAAATATATGTATATATATATATATATTATTATATTATATAGAGTTGTATAAAAGAGAGATATATATATATATATATATAATGAAGTCAAACTAAGTATGAGAAATTGAAATGCAGTAAATTGCATTATGTGCTTTTGACACAAGCCTGAAATGAAAGAAGAGCACTGCTGTCTGTCAGCAGCTATCCATTTGCATTAAACTACCATTTTAAGATAACACTTATTACAACATCAATAATTTAAGACATTATCTTCTGTCAGGTATATAACACTGAGAAACAAGATGCTTATATTTACAGATATCTCCTGTATCACAGCAGACGTGATCAGTCAGGCAGATGCTAATTATGAGTTATATTCACATGGATTTTACTCTTTTCTTAATCTTCTATGCATGTGTGTATGTATGTGTCGTTTCTGAACAACGAGATTAAAATGTATAAACATAGCTGCAAGCAGCAATTACGGCCTCAAGCCAAACAATGGTCCAAAGGGAAATATTTTGGATATGTCAGACTCCGATTTTGAAAACCAAGTTTAAAGACATAGGGAAAGACATTTAGAACCTTTCAACAATAGGGGGTTCTGTCAGCAAATTTTTATGAGGCAGACAAGATGTGCCAGTCATTATACATACTAAGTTTCGTGTCAGTACACAAAAGTGTCACAAAGATACACTTTGATTACCCTTTTGACTCCAGATGCTACATACCAAATTTTGTGCAAATCGTACAAATTTTGTGAGAGGAGTTTGAAAAAGTAAGTTTTGTATATATAATTCTGTGAGGTCTAGGGTCTGAGCACTTGTTTGTTTTGTTTCATGTCGAACACACGGTTCAGCTTGACGGCTCTCCATGTGCTCGGTGTCTTCGTGACAGCCCCGCCCCCTTGTGTCGACATTAATTACCTCATCATTGTTTCACTCCTTTCACCTGGGTTGGCTCCGGTTTTTCTCTCTCCCCTCCTGGTTTCTCTCCCGTGATTCGTTTCCTTTTTAAACCCTCTTGTACCTCCGTCCTGTGTCATATCGTCAGTGTTGATTCCGACGACTACCAGTCGTTTATCTAGTCTTGGGTATCGTGTTAATCACCTCGTTTTTGTCCAGGCTCCTGAGCTGTGTTTGCCACGTGGTGTCTTCTTGTCTGCCTGCAGCATTGGACTTGCTGCACATATCCTGTTTCATCTGGCTGGTCGGTCTGACGGCTCCGGAGGGATCTCCCGTCTACCACGCTACCAGCCTCACAAGGAACTGCTTCCTAGTCTTGGAGACTGGTCCCTGTTTTGTTCTCCTGTCGGTCGAAGTGGATTTCACCCAAGTGTCTCTGCCCTGTCCGTCTAGTGGATTCTCATTGGAATATAAATCTCCTGTCGGTCAAAGTGGATTTCATCCAAGTATCTCTGCCCTGTCGGTCTAGTGGATTCTCATTGGAATATAATTCTCCTGTCGGTCAAAGTGGTTTTCATCCAAGTATATCTGCCCTGTCGGACTAGTGGATTCTCATTGGAATATATTTTCCCCTGTTGGTCAAAGTGGATTTCATCTACGCACCTCTTGACCGGTTGACCGTCTGCGTGCTGGTTGGACATTTCTGCCCAGAGTATTCTCTGGCTTGGCCTCTTACCCCGACGGCAGTGGGTGACACTCTCAACCTCACGCTCAGTTGCGGAATTCCGCTGGATACGAACTGAGTGCCTTTCCCCTTTTTTTGTGGTCGAGTGCTCGAGCCTTTTTTGCCCCGTGCATCCCCAGACCCCATTTCTGACTCGCCAGTCATACGAACATTGGGTTTCTGGCGTGTAGCTGCTTGTCGGCCTCTTTGTTGTGGTTTTTCCTCTCCCTGTATTTGCCATGTGAGGTTGTGATTAAAGATTTTGATTACCCTGCTTCTGACTCCCGAGTTTCCCTACAGAACCCTAACATAATTCAATATGATGAACAGAAAGTATGGTGGAATATGACAAGTTTGATATCAAAGTCGCTAAACTAATCAACTAATGAACTAATCAAAATCAAATAACAATATTTTTTGTTACAAGCATTTTCATCAATATCATTATAAATTTGGGCCGCTAGGGGCACTGCATTTTATGATAAAATACAAAATGGGTGATTCCCACAATGCACTCATTGTGGGGATCGCCCATTTTTAATTTTAGGTTTAATTTTTAACCTAGGAACATTGGGTTTTGTTCTAATCTGCATGACTCAAGTAATCAAACAAGACCACTCTTATGATTTTAGACCTTATAAAAAGTTATCAGCAAAAATTGCAATTTTTATATCCCTTGACCACTAGGTGGTGCTGCAACTAAACTAGAAATGTAATCTCAGGTCCAGATTAACACAACGTTTCATGCTGATACACAAAAGTTTGGAGAAGATACAGCATCAAATCCGTTTTTGGCATGCTCTCACTCGATTTTGTTGATGTGCTATACGATAACGGATTGGCCAGTCAAAAACTGTACCAAAATTTCTACACGCCACTATGTGGCGCTGTGTCGAAACTGCTTATGTTACCTCAGGTCAAGACTGTGATGACGTACCAAGTTTCGTGTCAATACACGAAAGTTTGGGGAAGATACAGCATCAAATCCGTTTTTGGCATGCTCTCCGTTGATATCGTTGATGCGCTACATGAAAACCGATTAGAAAATCGAAACTCTTTTTATAAATTGTGTGTGCAAGTTTAAGCTGGTGGTGGCGCTATAGAGTTAGAAGCAGTTTAGCAGTAGAAGTCTACAGAATCGCATAAGTGTATTTGATTCTTGTTTTATTGAGTTCACCGCCATGTCATTGCTAGGAAACACTGCTTTGTTTACAACCACCATGTCATGTGGTGAAGTCACGTTTGCTCTCGTTTAGTCTCATGCTGGTTTCGCTTGTTTGTTGTGTGAGATTGGAAAGCATGTTCAGCGCCAGCTTAAGTACTTAAACAGTATACTCAGTCCAGTCAGTGGGAGAAGCAGTTTAGCAGGAGAAGTAACGTTGCTTTATTTACTACCCCCGTGTCGCGTGGTGAAGTCGCATTTGCTCTCGTTTAGTCTTATGCTGGTTTCGCTTGTTTGTTGTATGATATTGGAGTCCTGCTGAATTCAATTGCTTGAATCAGGCAGGTATATAAGTGTGATTAACCACCGCAGAAGTGGTCGCGACATCGCATGCAGTCCTCATCGCATGGAGACCGAATAGTGTTAAAACGAACGACTATACCAGCGCGACTCCACCGAGCAAGGACACAGATGACAACGCACTTGAGAGTATTGCACTTCAGTATTAAGTTTTTGCACTTTTAATTATTTTCTTCTTTTTTAATTATCTTGTATATTCCTAAATGTATTTTCAAACCCTTACTGTCACTACAACTCGTAGATCACTTGTATCATGTAGAAGGCAATGCAATGCGCTCTTCCACTCTTTCAGCATCAACAACTGCCTCAATTACTTTTCCTCTTGGCTTATGGAACTGCCAATATGTGGTAAACAAAGCAGATTTCATTACAGCTATTGCTAAACATTCTGGTCTTTCTAGCACTTACTGAAACCTGACTGAAAAACGTCTCTTTTATCATAAACCCTTTCGACACGTCTGCAGCAGGCACGTATTTTGACATGATGCGTGATTCACATAGGTTCACGTGAAGCGCTGAACACGTATTTTGAATTCCAGCTTCCCCTGAAGAGGAGGCACCGATTGCATAGACTAGAATGATCGCGATCAGTTCCGGTAGCCACGTCGGAGTGCATGCTGCAGATGCGTGCAGTGTAAATGAGAGGTAAGGATTCAGTTGAAAACGGCAGGTGTTAGGCATGCAGAGGAATTTTTAATTTGAGCAAGCGTGGAGCGATTTCACCGGGTGGGATGAAATCGTAGGTGAGCAGGGAGTGGAGCGGTCTGGTGCGACTTTGAGTGGTGGAGAGAAAATTCTAACCTCTCAGCTCCGCTCACATGCTCTGTATGACATATCGCTTATTGCTCCCTGAACTCTCTGTAAGTCGCTTTGGACAAAAGCGTCTGCTAAATGACTAAATGTAAATGTAAAACAATTTTCTGTAGTGCACTGTAAACAGGGCTCTGTAAATTACTCTTATTTAGCTTTGTTGGGACTTGAAGAAACACTAAAAAACTTGTTAAAGACAGTGGAAAGAATATTTAACAAGATAAGTATTAAAAAATATATAACATGCAGAGAACAGATAACAAACAGATATCTAGAAATCAGATTATAAATGAGACAGATGTGTTATTATACACTCTTTGTCACGGCTGGCGTGGCAGAAGAACCCAAGTGCAGGCAGGTGGGGATAAGGGTTAAACACAAGGACTTTATTACAAATAACAAAGGAAATACCCACGAGGAGGTGTCAGACAGGAATGAACTAAAATACAAAACTTGAAATAAAACACTTGCCTCGATGGGGCAAAAATGAACTAAACAAAACACGACACAACGTCCAGGGCAGGGTAAGGTATACCAAAAAAACAGACAAGACAAGGGGAGCACACAAAGCACACTAGACACAACAAACTCACATGGCACACGAAACTCAGGACGTACACGTAGTACATAAAACTCAGGCCATAAACTAGAACAAGACTCTCAGGCCGTCACATAGAACAACGAATCCGCACAAGACAGCAAACACACGGGCATTAATTAGGGAGACAGACAAAAGAAGATAACGAGGGGCAGGTGAGAAACATGAGACACGGCAGGAAAGCAATACGGGAAATGAGAGGGGTGGGGCCAATGACGAGACACGAGAAAGCACATGGCATGTCAATGGTAAACAAACCATGACTTTCTCACTGTAGCGAGGAAGGCGGGGCGAGAGCCGTGGGGCGAGTAAGGTGGGGCCGGCGGCGTAAGTGGCAACGAGTGTCAGCTGTGCGACCGCCGGTCCCCGCATGCCTCACGGGGGAGCTCGGGAGCATAAGAGGACGAGCGACCGGACCATCGAGAGAGAGGACCCGGGCCCGGAAACTGTTAAGTTTGTTTATGTTTGTGTGGCCGGCAGTCGACCGTGAGGTGGCTGCCGGTCTTTTATTTGCTGAATTATTGTTTGTTTATTTTGTATTAAAGTTTGTGAAATGTTCGCCGGTTCCCGCCTCCTTCCTTCCCTTCTATTGAACTTTGTTACACTCACACTAAACATAAGGGTTCTGTCACGATCCTTCCACAAGTCTAGAAAATCATGAACAAGAAGGCAGGACCATGACAGAGCCCCCCCCCTTAATGAACACCCCCAGGTAGTCACCAACGGGCCGACTAACAAGACAAGACTGACTGGGACAGTGACAAGATGAAACAAACAGAGAACAAGATCAAGGGTAAGCAAAAATACACAATAAGCGGGTTGGGCTGAGACAATAAATTAACAAACATGGGAGGGGGGTGGGAGCACACTGGAATACATGGGGGGAGCCAAAGAGTCCAAGGGGGGGCTAGGGCTAGAGGGAACAGTCTTGGCCCTAGGGGGCGCTCGAGAGTGCCGGGGTCCTGAAGGAGTTGGTGGCGGCCGACTTGGCTGTCGGCCGGACCCGGCAAGGGACCAGGCGGACTGCCGGCTGGAACGCCTGCTGAGTCGCCAGCAGGAAGAACGGCTGGAAGGCCAGCTGCACCGGGCTGGGCACCGGGCTGGACCCCGGCTGCACCGGGCTGGGCACCATACTGGGCACACGACTGGACACCGGACTGGACGCCGGCTGCTGCACTGGCTGGGGAACCATACTGGGCACACGACTGGACACCGGACTGGACGCCGGCTGGGACGCCGGCTGCTGCACCGGCTGGGACGCTTGCTGCTGCACCGGCTGGGACGCCGGTTGGATCACCGGCTGGGATGGAGCCCACGCTGCCCGCCGCTGCCTCTTTTTCTTTAGCCGTGCCACCCGCCTGGAGGTTGGCTGAAGAAAAGAGGTGAAAGGCACAGCTGGCTCCAGCTGGGACTCCTCGGAGGTGGACCCCCAAACTCTCGTCTTCCCCGCTTGCCCCCAAGGCTGACTGGTGGTGAGGCTGCATCGGCAGAGCTGGGGGTGGGTGGGACGACAGAGCTTGAGGATGGAGGAGCTGAGTCCCACATGGCCACGGTGGCCAGGACGAGGTCTTCCGGGACAGTAGCCAGCGGAGAGGATACCCAGGATGGAGCAGTGGGCCATGGTTCGTCCCGGTTGACCACGTACCTGACCATGTCACCAAAGTACAGGGGACTCAGCATCCTCATCTCGCTGGGCTTGAGGGGTTCGGTGAGACAGCCGTTGAAAATTACGGTAAGTTCCTTCTCACCGAACCCCGTCTCTGCCGCCGCATCCAGGAAGGTACGGGCAAATTCCCGTACCCCCCGATCCCCCTGGCGCAGCCCGAACAATAAATGAGTCTGGCTGGCTCGCAGGGAACTGTTCATACCTGCTGGGTTCGGTTGGCGGGGATAAGGGGTTAAACACAAGAACTTTACTACAAATAACAAAGGAAATACCCACGAGGGGGTGTGAGACAGGAACGAACTAAAATACAAAACTTGAAATAAAACACTTCCCTCGATGGGGCAAAAATGAACTAAACAAAACACGACACAACGTCCAAGGGCAGGGTAAGGTAAGCCAAATAAACAGACAAGGCAAGGGTAGCACACGAAGCACACTAGACACAACAAACTCACGTGGCACACGAAACTCGGGACATACATGTAGTACATAAAACTCAGGCCGTCACATAGAACAACGAATCTGCACAAGACAGCAAACACATTAAATAGGGAGACAGACAAAGGAAGATAACGAGGGGCAGGTGAGAAATATGAGACACGGCAGGAAAGCAATACGGGAAACGAGAGGGGCGGGGCCAATGACGAGATACGCGAAAGCACATGGCATGTCAATGGTAAACAAACCATGACATTCTCACACTAAACATAAGGGGTCTGTCACGATCCTGCCACAACTACAAAATCATGAACATGAAGGCAGGACCATGACACTCTTAGAAGAGATTGAACCTTTAGAGTTACAAAAAGAACTTTAAAGTTCAAATATGAACTTCTAATAATCAAAAAAGTTCAAAATTGAACTGTAACCCTTTGTTATTTGGTATACTGTTAGAAGTTCTTTTTAGAACCTCTATTGTGGAAAGAGGGTTCGAATTAGAACCTGGCCTGTTACCAAGGTTCCTTTTTGAACCTTTTCTAAGATGGACTATATGGACTATTTTCTGCTGTTTTGTTGTTGCTGTTATTATAATTCTTATTAATGTCATTTTATTATCATAATTTTAGCCTACTTTAGTTTACATTTACATATCTATAAATTAATATATAAAAAAATGCACAAACAATTTGAGAGTAGGCCACCACCATCTGAAACAATAAACATGTCATTTCCCCATGAAAAACAGAGAAAAACATCTCCAATCGTTTTAACTTATTTTAAACATCTAAAATGACAAAGACTTATGATTTCAAGAGCCAGTGCAACGTTCAAGCAAATTGGGAATGCTTCTTCCCATATACTACTTGGAAATAACATCGGAAACTGCGCACATAGTCGGACATACGACCTATGAACTCAGGGCAGATCAATCAAGCCCGAGCGCAGGGAGACGTCACATCCAAATGTCATGCAGTGAGATTAGCGCGGAGCTAATTTATGCGAAACGTTAAGAAACTGTAAAGTATTTGACTGTAACACTGTGAGGTCGGAAGTGGGATATTTCAACTTGACTTCGTCTCGAACGAAGTCTTGCGTTCAAATGCCTCTCGCGCTCGTGGCGCAACTCAAAACCGTTACAAACTTTGCTGCGCGAGTGCAGATACTGAGAGGAAATGCTCGAATATCTGAGGTAAAACAAAATTACCATGACCTTTATGAAACCATGAAAATACAACACATGAAATGCAAGATTAAAGTTTAGTCGTGGTTAATGTACATTAAAATACAGACTGAAGCTCTGTTAGTTCACCGATGTCAAAGTGACCTTTTTTCTATTTAGGAAAGTGAAAAAGGTATTAAGAGAGATGTTTAGGGCTACAAAGGCAACATTTGTGTTAATTATTTCACCCCTCACTTTAGAGAAAACGATAAACATATATAACTGAAAAGGGATGCTAAAAGACGCAGGTGACAACGCACCTGCCAAATGGATGAACCGCATTAACACAATATGGAAAACAATCAGAGCGTTAAGTAATGAATGTAAATTAATATTTATGTGTTTAACGTTAAAAACATTGTGCTTTCTTATTGAACAGCGATAGTAACTGTCGTCTTCAAGGCGGCACAACAAACATGCATCTGTTCTAGCAGAAATAAACAGTCTGGTTTATTAATGTAAACTATGTGCTAATTTAGTGACTATTATAATTTATTCTGTCCAGTACATGAACTAAACTTCATAACATATTAACATGTTAATTCTCTGTCGGTCAGCAGTAGTCTATTGTAAAGGGATACTTTGAAAAATGAAAATTCTGTCATCATTTACTCACCCTCACATTGTTCCAAACATGTATACATTTCTTTGTTTTGCTGAACACACCGGAAGATATTTGGAAGAATGTCAGATCTCATCCCCCATTTATTGCCATAGGGAAAATAAATATTATGGGAGTCAATAGGGGATGAGATGTGACATTCTTCCAAATATCTTTCAGCAGAACAAAGAAATGTATACAGGATTGGAACAATCAGAGGGTGAGGAAAGATGACAGACGTTTCATTTTTGGGTGAAGTACTGTATTCCTTTAAGTGTGAAAGTTGGTTTAATCTTAATTAAGATTATTTACATGACAGGACTCAATATTTAACTGAACCAATCTGTTGATTTCTTGCTCAAATTTACTGTGTTGTATTACTAGCTTTTAATCATTCCATGTGTTTTCTGTTGAATTTGTGGTTTTCCAGATGTGTCTCTCTACTGTTATGTTGCCATTAATGTGGACCCACAACCTGTACAAAGAGTCAAAAGCCTACATAATTTTAATGAACTGATAATCCTTGATCTCCATTTATGCCTAACCACAAGGAACATGCTACAGGTAATGTTTAATCTAAATTGATAAAGGCATAATCTGTGAATAATACATTTTATTGAGACAGGCTTGTGGCCTGAAGGAGTACTGAGTACGGCAGAGGACACAACATAACACAAACGAGTTTCACTGACCTGTGGTGTTCTGTTTCCAGAGTTGTGTCCACCCATGTTATGCATTTGTGACTTCTCCTGCTCTGCACTTTTAAAGCCCACTGTACGATATGCAAACATCATGTCTACGATATTGAACTTATGTAGAGATCTGAGTAAAGTGGTTTGCTATTCTGTATTCGTATAAAGGTATATTTAAATGTACATTTTTTATTTAGTTGGTCATCATACACTATGGTTTGGCTGTGCTGCAGAATTTGTCCATGCAAGATGCTGAGCAAGTTTTCCTCAATGATCTGGATTACCATCGCAGGTAAATAACATATTATTTATATTCAGGTTTCTTGCCTCTCTCTATGTTACGTCCTAGTCTCCATTCAGTATTTCTGGTCAGTTTTAAGGGGATTTATTTATTATAGTTTCTTGAAAGAATGATGCTAAAACACCAAAATAATATTTGTTTAAATCTGTGGACAATACACAATAACAGCAATATGAATATGAATGAATGATCCTTATCATTACCTCAGGCAGTGGCATCTTGATGTTTACTGATGATACATATCCCTCTACTGTGATTTACTGTGTGGGATGTCATTAAGCTCTAAATCTAAAACTACAGAGTTGAAGATGTTAAAGTTAACTGTTATTTTATTAATTTGTCTGTTTTTATTTCTCCCAGGTTTCAGTGAAGCCTACATGCAATGTGGCAGCTGATGGGCAAAAGATAATTGTAAATGTTTTTTTAAATTGTTTTTTTTTTAGTGTTGTATTTGTATGACTTATTATTGCAAAAAAACAGACCTGAAACTGGCACCCTGCAGTACTGAAGGGTCATACAACTGGGATATACACAGCTCTTTACTGCATACATTACTATTTGGACTTTCTCTCTGTTTATGGCTGATGTTAGTAAGAATGTTACTGAGTCACCATTCACTTACATACAAAAACGCTAGTCAAAAAGCAAACATTTTTCTCTTGTGTTCTACTTGTGCTCTGCTAAGGAAAGAGAGTCAGGAGGGTTTGGAATATGATGGTGAGTAAATGATCACATATTACAGATTAAAATTGGCATTTTTGTTTGTTTAAATAAATGTATGCAGTGAGGTGGGCTTGCTTTATTTCATAATTACTTTACTTTGTTAATGTCATACACATCACAATCAGATTTTAAATAAAATGTATTGTACTTTTGGGTTTTGTCTGAAATTTTTGCATGCACGCAATAAATATTTAATGGAGAATCATGGCGATGTGTCTGTGTTATGAAATGTTATAGTATAATGTGTAATATAATAATAATAACAATAGTAATAATACTACTGAAATGGTGACTAGAAAAGGCTTCCAAAAGGAACTCTGCTGGTTCTTTAATGCACCTTTAAGAGATGGTTCCAATTGGAACCTTTTTAAAAAGGTAAAAAAATGAACCTTTAAGGTTCCCCCACAGTTGCAATCTCCAGGAACCTCAAAAGGTTCATTTTTGAACCTTTTCTTCTTAGAGTGTAGGGCCTGTTTTAAGTAGCTTAATCTGTCACGTTTTAGACTCACACTTTACTGCATCAGTTCTTGTCAAAGTGGCATGTCAAAAAAAATTGCAATGCGCACTTCAATGATTTAACCTCAAGTAGAGGCAGACACGTGTTGAATTAACGCTTTACAGCATTAAGAACAGCTTGAAACAGCGGTTCAAGTGCAGAAAAACAAAATAAGCTTAATTTACATGCAGCTCATCGGAAGAGAGAGAGTGAGAGACTCTGTCTGCTCCCGCTCTGTGTTTGAGCTGCCTGCCTGTCACGCCTGAGTTACATTGACCAATAATAAATAAACAATAATATATTAAATATTAAAATTGCACATAGGCTATTTGAGGTATATTCCATATTTATCAATCATGTATAACATTTGAGATTATATTTAAAACACAAAATTAATATATAGAGTTTTTAATTTCCTGTCGTGTCATGTACCACTAATGGTCACTTTGAGTACCACTAGTGGTACACGTACCACCGTTTCAGAACCACTGTGCTAGAAAATGGTGTAGAATAGTGCATAAGTGCGTGATTTGTGATGCTCTTATAGTATTTATTACAGATTTATTAATAGATGTTAAGTGTTACCGGTGTGAGGTTACTGAAAAACAATGCACATCTTAGAATGTTTTGTTTGCCAATCAGAATGAAGCATTAAACAGTCCCATGGTATAAAACATAAAAGTAAACATAAACATAGCTGCTGTGTCTTACCGTCCAGGTGGCTGATTTGGCTGTGCTAGATTGCTGGAAAGACACATCAAAGGTGTGCGGACCAGCATAGTCTGTGTTAGATGGGATAGCAGGTGATGGAGACAGGGCCTCAAATGTGGAACTGGGCTGAGCATAGGGTGATGGAGCTGTTACATTGTTTTGAGCATGCTCGTTGTTGTAGGGACTAGTGGAGGTGGATCCACTATTTTGATCCATGCTGTTCAGAAGCCCCAGACTTGTGTACTGTGGCTAGAGAAAGAGGAAAAAACAAGTGTTAAGAGGTAAATAAATATCAATTTATTTTAGAATTGTATTTATAATAATAATAATAGCATGGCATTAGCACTGTTATGTGCATAAAAAGTAATATTACTTAAAACATGAATGTGTTTGAATAGTTAAAATTCACCTTATTTTGATGTTAATACATCACACTATAATATAAAGGCAGGCTTAGAGGAACATGAATTGGACATGTTTGTGTGATCACTTATAGTGCTTATAGAAGGTTGTAACAGACCCAAATCATTACTGCTGCGTATTTGCATTTTTCCAGTTACCAAATATATTAATGTAGCGTTTACTTATATTTCTATTGCTTTCTGCGCTGTTTTGAAGATGTTAGCGTATCTCTAATAATATTAGTCACAAACGAATCCCTGCACAATTGAATGTGTTGCGTCTTATTAACTCACTGTCATGCATTGTGCGCAACACATTTCTTCTCCCTCTTCGGTTTTGTCCATTTTCTCTGCTGCTAAAGAAACTTATAAGCCTCTTCAAAGTCCTTGTCCTTACTCCTAACAATTTTAGACTTAAAACCTTTTGTTTACTAGGATATTCTCTTTAATCTTAAGAGAAAAAACTCACATTTCTAAGAATTTTCTTAGAATTCTGCCATGTGGAGCAACTCTTTGCTGTGCACCCAATCATACTGAACCATTTCAAACAGTTCATGTGTCAAGTAAGCTAATCAGCACTTTCAGACATGCTCAACAGTCACTCCGACTCGAAACAAAACAATATTCTTGTGTTTATGATCTGTATTTGGCAAACTGTTTATTAAAAGCTTCCCAGTTACTTCAACAGTACACCGAACTAAGACCTGATGATCCGCTAAAACTAACAATAGGTGTTTTAAAAAGTACTATACTATGATAGCGACTCCCAAATGATACATTGAACCGAAAACTCTTTCTATCGGATGGGTCTGATGAACTGAGAATAAATGACCAGGGGTGTATTCCAGTAATATTTCATGAGACACCATGGAAACAACTTAATTTAACACGGAAAAAAATAATTATTTACTTAAATATAAAAATAGTTTAAATATTAAAAATATATTAGCATGGCTATCTTTGTTACATAAAGTGTACATTTGTTGAGATGATTTAATTATTTAAAAAAATATATTATAGAATTTATTATTATATGAAAAAGTTTTTTTAACCAGAGCTATTAAGGAAATAGTTTTGATTATAGTTTTGATTTTAGTTTTATTAATATTTTAAATTAGCTTTTATGTTTTATTTTCAGTTTTTATTTTAATTTTAGTTAAAGTTTTAACATTTTCTTATATGCGTTTGTCATTTTATAATTTTATTGTATTTTAATGTTGCTATATAAGATTAATTGATTTTTATTTTTGGTTTTATTTTAGTTTTTGTTTATTGTTATAAGTTTACTGCTTTAAACTTATTTAATGTTGAGGTCCACTACAGGCTTCCTGTTTCCTGCATCGCTGCCAGCGGCTCGTTTGTATCAGTGCTCTTACCACTTCGCTCTAATATTAGTGTATTTTATTGTCGTTGCTAACTTATCCTGATATCTCAATAACCCTGTTCTTGTTATCTACTTGAAGATTCTAAACCAAAAGTGATAGTTAACTTAACGCCGTTAGCATAGCAATAGCGTGTTAGCTTGCTTTCTGTTTACACTGTGGAATATCATCTTGCCTCTGGTTTGTCTTGTGTGCTAACTGTTTCTCTTTTTAAGCGAGTATACTACGATCCATCGAGCAACCTTGGTAAGTTGGAATTGCACTTCAAATCCGGTGAGTTATGGCTTCTATTCCTATTATTGTTACTTGCACCTCATGTCATATGTTTAGCTTAGCCTTCTCTGTCAGCTGCGAGGGCTTTATATGCGATAAATGCAGGGAAATAGTTAGGCTGACAGAGAAGATCTTAGAATTAGAGTCTCGCATCCAATCTTTATCTGAGGATAGTAAGAGTTTAACGACGATAGAAAACACTTTGGATGCGAGCAACATTAGCGCACACAGCTCGGTTCCGGTTGAAAATCCCCCGCAGCTGGGAAACTTCGTGACTGTGAGACGGCGTAGTCGCAGGACAAAACATCACTCGACCGTTCCGATTACAGTCTCGAACAGGTTTGCCCCGCTCAGTGACGCACCGACTGAGAAACCTGCTGAAAGTGCCCTAGTTATCGGTGATTCTATTGTTCGGAACGTTAACATAGAGGCACCAGCCACCATAGTCAAATGTTTACCGGGAGCCAGAGCGCCTGACATCAAGTCAAATTTAAATGTGCTGGCTAAGGCTAATCGTAAATTCAGTAAGATTGTCATTCACGTCGGCACAAATGATGTTCGACTCCGTCAATCGGAGATCACAAAAGATAACATTAAAGAGGTGTGTGAGCTCGCAAGCATGATGTCAGACACTGTAATATTCTCTGGCCCCCTCACTGCTTATCGTGGTGATGAGATTTATAGCAGATTATCATCACTAAATGGCTGGTTGTCTGAGTGGTGCCTGCAGAATGATATAGTTTTTATAAATAACTGGAAGAGTTTTGAGGGCAGACCTGACCTGTTGAAACGAGATGGTCTCCATCCCTCCTGGGCTGGGACTTCCATCCTGTCTAGAAATATGGCAAAAAGTCTTAATGCTAATGCTAAAACTTGACTCGCTGGGGCCCAGGTCAGGGAGCAGACAGTATGGCTTAACCAACTGTCTGCTTGCCGTCTCACGTCGCAGAATACACAAAATGTACAACATGTAGTAATCCGTTCTCCCAAACATCACAAAATAGAGACTGTGTCTGTCCCCCGGATTAGCAAACATAAAATAATGCGTAAACCTCTTGAAAGTAATTTAATAAACGTTAAACAAACTAAACATGAACAAAATACAGATAATCAACTGTTACGACTCGGATTGCTAAATATTAGATCTCTCTCTAATAAAGCACTTTTTGTTAACGATATGATAACAGATCATAAAATAGACATGCTCTGTTTGACAGAAACATGGCTAAAACCAGATGATTATATTGCTTTAAATGAATCTGTCCCCCAAGATTATTATTATAAACACGAGCCTCGTCTAAAAGGCAGAGGGGGAGGTGTCGCAGCACTTTACAATAACTCTCTTAGCATTTCCCAGAAGTCGAACTCTAAATATAATTCTTTTGAAGTCATGGTTCTTCATGTTTCAACACCTAATACTAAAGATAAAACACTTTTTAAATTGATTCTAGCTATTGTATATAGGCCTCCAGGGCACCACACAGATTTTATTAAAGAATTTGGTGGGTTCTTATCAGAACTAGTACTGGCCGCAGATAGACTCCTTGTCGTTGGTGACTTTAACATCCACGTAGATAACGTTACAGATGCCTTAGGAATGGCTTTCAAAGACACTCTTAACTCCATGGGCATTAGTCAACATGTGTCAGGACCCACTCACCTTCGTAATCATACTTTAGATTTAATACTGTCTTACGGTATAAATGTGGACGACGTTAAAATCCTTCAGCAGAGTGAAGACATTTCGGATCATTATCTGGTATTATGTTTGCTTCACTGGCCTACGGCTGCAAATAAAACTCATTGTTACAAATATGGTAGAACAATAACTTCAACTACCAAAGATGCGTTTCTCGATAATCTGCCCGAATTGTCTCAAATCATGAGAAATAACGTTGAAGATCTTGACATTACCACTGAAAATTTTAATTCCACCTTCTCGGTAACGCTAGACAAAGTTGCTCCACTACGTTTAAAGAAGATTAAAAATGGCAGCCCCACACCGTGGTATAATGAACACACTCAGGCTCTAAAGAAAGCGGCCCGAAAAATGGAGCGCAACTTTAAGAAAACTAAATTAGAGGTATTTCGTACAGCATGGAAGGATAGTATTCGAAAATACAGGAAAGCCCTAATAACTTCTAGATCCGCCTACTTTTCATCACTAATAGAAGAAAACCAGCACAACCCTAGGTTTTTATTTAACACGGTGGCTAAATTAACAAAAAATAAATCGTCAGTGACTTCTGATCCTGTATATCAGCATAGCAGTGATGAATTTATGAACTACTTCACATATAAAATCCAAGATATTAGAGAAAAAATTATAACAATGCAATCAGAAGTGAAACCCGCTGAACAAACTAACTACAGCGCCCTTAAGGAGAAAATGCAATTATTTTATACCGTAGATCAAGATGAGCTGTCTAAAATTATTAGATCATCTAAATCAACAACATGCATACTAGACCCTATACCTACAAATCTACTGAAAGAGATGCTCCCAGAAATTATAGATCCTCTTCTTGGTATTATTAACTCATCTCTGACATTAGGACATGTGCCTAAAGCATATAAGGTGGCTGTTATAAGGCCCCTTGTCAAAAAACCCCAACTCGACCCTAGAGAACTAAGGAACTACAGGCCTATATCGAATCTACCTTTCATATCTAAAGTTCTGGAAAAAGTAGTTTCAACTCAATTATGCTCCTTCCTCCAAAGGAATGACATCAATGAAGAATTCCAGTCTGGATTTAGAGCATGTCACAGTACAGAGACTGCTTTGATCAGAGTTACAAATGATCTGCTATTGGCGTCTGACCGAGGTTGTATCTCGTTATTGGTGCTGCTAGACCTTAGTGCTGCATTCGATACCATTGACCACAGCACACTCCTACATAGACTCGAAAATTATGTCGGCATTAAGGGAATAGCTTTGAAATGGTTTAAATCTTATTTATCCGACCGTTTTCAATTTGTAGCAATAAACAATGAGGTGTCACGCAAATCGCAAGTCCAGTACGGTGTACCACAGGGCTCAGTCTTAGGGCCTCTGCTCTTCGCATTATACATGCTACCTCTAGGAGATATAATAAAGCGACACGGAGTTAGCTTTCACTGTTATGCTGATGATACTCAACTTTATATTTCCTCGAAGCCTCATGAAACACAGCAGTTCCATCGAATAATGGAATGCATAGTCGATATAAAAAACTGGATGAGTAACAACTTTTTATTACTGAACTCGGACAAAACGGAAGTGTTACTTATTGGACCGAAAACTGCTATAAGTAACAACCAAGAATACTGTTTAACTATTGACGGATGTTCCATAAAACCCTCGTCGTCAGCAAAGAATCTTGGCGTTCTATTCGATAGTAATCTGTCATTTGAGAGCCACGTCGCCAACACCTGTAAAATTGCGTTTTTCCATCTTAAGAATATATCTAAACTACGTCATATGCTGTCAATCTCAGATGCAGAGAAGTTAATTCATGCATTCATGACATCAAGACTAGATTACTGTAATGCACTGTTAGGTGGTTGCCCTGCAGGCTTATTACAAAAACTCCAATTGGTCCAAAACGCGGCAGCTCGAGTTCTTACACGTACAAAAAAGTATGAACATATTAGCCCGGTTCTGTCAACCTTGCACTGGTTACCTATAAAGCATCGCGTTAACTTTAAAATCTTGCTTATTACCTATAAAGCCTTACATGGTTTAGCTCCTCAGTACTTGAATGAACTCCTTTTGTATTACAGTCCTTCACGTGCATTACGCTCTCAGGCGTCCTGTCAGTTGGTAATACCTAGAATTTCAAAATCAAGTGCAGGTGGTAGATCCTTTTCCTATCTAGCGCCTAAACTTTGGAATAGTCTTCCCTGCACTGTCCGGGAGGCAGACACACTCTGTCAGTTTAAATCTAGACTAAAGACGCATCTTTTTAATCTTGCATACACTACTCTTCCATAATATAAATCTTCAGAGGGTTTAGGCTGCATTAGTTAGATCAACCGGAACCAAAAACACAACTGATGTACTTGTTGCATCAAAGAGTACAGAACAGTACTCTACTCTCAGCCAGTCTTGTCTCATTGTTCCAAGGTTACCACAGCGAGCAGGATGCAGTTCATGGCCTGACCTGATGGTAGAGCGGAGAATGGGAAGTGGGGACCTGACAAGAGCTGAGATGATAGAGCTGGATAAAGAAGGACGCGGTCTCTTGACATGTCTTCACCACAAAATTTCAAATGCTATTAGATTATTAATGATAATCTTAAACTATAATTTATTTTATTATTAAGTTTATTTATTTTATTTAGCCTTGTTGTGCAAGCTCTCTGGAGCTTGTGCAGAGGCAGCAGCTTTTGCCAGAGGGGAACTGGAATCCCCTGGTTGGGCCTGGGTTCTCCTGAGGTTTTTTTTCTCGATTAGAGTTTTGGGTTCCTCGCCACCGTTTGCATACTGTTTTTGCACTATCTGCCTGACCGGGGGGGCTGCTTTAGAATCTTAAAGTTTTACTTAATTAATATTGCATATAGGAATTTATTATCTGTTATATTTGACCTGTGCTTCTCTCTCCTTTATCCTAAATGTGTGCTCTCACTGAGCGTGTGTGTGTGTGCGTACTTGTCTGTGTACGTACGTGTGTGTGTGTGTGTGTGTGTGTGTGTGTGTCTCTGTGTCTGTGTGTGTTGGTGCGTGTTGTGTGTGTGGAGTGTTTTGTGTGTGGGTGTGTCTGTCTTCTGTGTTTTCAACCTTTTCTTGTTTTTGCAGGTACAACTTTGATTGTTTTGCTTGTAGTCAATGTGTCTCCTGTACAGCTGCTTTGTAACAATGAAAATTGTAAAAGCGCTATATAAATAAAGTTGAGTTGAGAGTTGAGGCAACATTTAAAATTTTCCTTGAGTTAAGTTTTTCCAATAATTTTTAGGTCAATATTTGATTTGATTTCAATGAACATAAACATTTTCAAAGTTTTAATTTTAGTCAACTAAAATAACCTTGATTTTAACATGTCTATCAGTGTATTTTACCAAAATTGTATTGTTTATACTGTATTTGATTACATTGCTGATTGTGTATGCTGTTTTAACCTTACCTTTATTTGGTGTTCTGATAACTGACTTTGTATTGTGTCATTTAACTGCTTCATTTAGTCATGTCTTTCTTGGTCCTGTAGCAGAGCCATGACAGAGCCTTTGGTTATGTGTGGAGAGAAACATATTATTGTCCGTTTGACAATAATATACGTTCTCTCCAGTGTCGTTTCCTTGTTATCTTCCCCTGAGTGTTTAATTACCCACACCTGCCCTGTGACGCTATCCCTCGTTTGTCTTCCCTTTATATACCCTCTTGTTTCTTTGTCTTGTGCTCGTGTATTACGTATGTTTATGTGCGTGATGTTTGTGCTGCTTCGTGTCATCGTCTTGCCTTGTCCTGTCCGTGATCCCGTTTTGTTAAGTAAGTTGTTTTAGTGTTCTTTAGTTTAGTTTGTTTACTATTCTTGCTTTTGTTTTGCCCCCTCGTGGGAAGTCTTTTGTTTTGTATTTATCGCTGTTCTGTTTTCCCCATCGAGGGTGTTTTGTTTTGTCTTTATTATTAAAGTCTTGTTTTGTTAACCCCTTCACTGCCTGCCTGCGCTTGGGTTCTTCCGCCATTCGTGACAGTATTGTATCAGCTTTTTTTAAACAGTTGTTGATGGAGACTCTTTTAATTGTAGAAACTGCAACAGTTGTCAATTTTGGAAAAACTTGTGTAATGATTTTCAGTACACTACACTGTGATAATTCATTTGGAGAAGAGGATGAAAATCTGCTGTGAGAGAGGCAGAGATTTAAAATGTTATACCAGTCACACGTCTTTAAAAAATACACACACTTTTTTGTTTCTTTTGACTTGGTTTGCTAAAAGGCCATGGCTTTCCAAATGTTAAATGAGGTGTAATCTTGAAAGACCTATAACAAATTGTCATTTGGGGGAAGGCCTTTCAATACTGTAGAGGCTAAGGATCAGAAAAACGTTATCAAGAAATACAGATAAACATGCAATGAAATGTTTAATTAAATAAAACAAGACAAATAACAAACCAATGTGATCCAAACATTGAACAAAGCATAAAACAAAGACCGACACCAAAGAAAACACTAGGGTTTAAATACACTGGGGTAACAAAGGAAACAAGAAACACCTGGGGAAACTAATTAACATGAAAAACTACAAAGGACTGCAACCATGGCACGCAACAGGAAATAACATAAGTTCAAAATAACAGGGGAACACAGACTGGGATCGTGACAGAGCCTCCCCCCTTAAGAGCGGCTTCCAGACGCTCACAATGGTCCAGGAGGGTGGTGAAGTGGAGGCAGAACAGGGGGAGGGATAGAGGGCTAGGCTCATGTAGGGGAAGAGGGCTAGGACCGCGGTGCAGAGGCAGACCTGGGCCATGGAGCAGAGGCGGACCTGGTGGATTCCAAGGCGGAGCCGGCAAAGCAGGAAGCCTTGGCGTGGCAGGCAGGGCTCGAAGTCTAGGCATGGCAGGCAGTGCTGGAAGCCTGTGCGTGGCAGGCAGGGCTGTACGCCATAAAGGTGTAGCAGAGCTGGAAACCTGATGTTTGCAGGAGAAGTCAGAGCGGCCATCTTATCTGAGGCACTTGGCATGGAGGAGTCCAGGGCGTTCATCTTGTCAGCAGGCTCTTGAGCGGGAGAGCAAAACACAGCCCAGACACACCACAAGGCTCCAACCACAACTGGTAGAGATGACTCCAGGGACAGGGCATCAGGAACAGACACCTCCAGGACCACTGCACTAGGGACCACCGGTGTGGCAGCCACGATGACTGGAGACTCTGGGATGGCGGCCATCTTGCGAGCAGGCTCTGGGCTGGTGGCCATCTTGCGAACGGGCTCAGGGTTGGCGGCCATCTTGTGAACGGGCTCAGGGCTGGCTGTCAACACAAACAAAGGGCTCGCCACCCTCAGCGTGGGGCATGCAGTTTGCTGTGTTGGGCCTGGGTACTTGGCAAATGGAGCCTGAGGAAACCTGCACCCTCTCAAAAAATGTTTAGGTGGAGCCTCCTCCTCCACCTTGCTAACGGTGAAGGAGGACCCCACCCATGAAAGGCCAAAGTCTAAATATTCACAAAGCGAACCTCAAGGACCATCACGGTTGAGTACGTAACAAAAGAAATCATCAGCATAAAATCTGGGGGATTGGAGGTGTTTGCAATGTCCAAAAAAAACCTTAATGTGGTCCTCGAGAGTGAGAGATCCTTGGTGAAGGCGGACAAGGGCAACTTCTGGGTCCATAGTGGTCGGTCTTTCTGGTACAAGGAGTAACCGGGCAGAGAGAAGATCCAAGTGTAGAAAAACATTTAATGAAATAAAACAAGACAAAAACAAACCAAGGTAATCCAAACATTGAACGAAGCATAAAACAAACCAAGGTAATCCAAACATTGAACGAAGCATAAAACAAACCAAGGTAATCCAAACATTGAACGAAGCATAAAACAAAGATCGACACCAAACAAAGGAAACACTAGGGTTTAAATACACTGGGGTCACAAAGGAAACAAGAAACACCTGGGGAAACAAAATAACAAGAACAACTACAAAGGACTACAAACATGGCACGCAACAGGAAATAACATAAATCCAAAAGTTACCTAGTTAGTGAATAAGAGTAATGAGATGCAATGCTTAATAAATTGTTTTGAAGTTACAAGAATTGAAAGGTGTGCATACTATTTATTATGTAAAATTATAATATATAAGACGTAATATGTGCCTCCACGCCTACACCTATACCTTAGAGGGTGAGTGCGCTCTGGGTTTGGGAAAATACCGAGCTTGGAGCCCTCTCCCTGGACAGGGGGGATTATCCTGAGTTTGGGCCAGAATACCGACCTCGGAACCCTCACCCCTGTGTAGTGTAGAGCTTGCTCTTCTCCCAGTTGACCCAAAGGTCCAATCAGTCGAGATGTTGGAGAACACAAGTGTGCTTATACAAGCCAGTCATCAAGATAATTGGAGATACAAATGCCCTTTTCGCTGAGGGGAGCCAGGGCAGCCTTCGCGACCTTCGTAAAGACCCTGGGATACAGGGCCAGACAGAATGGGAGGACCTTGTATTGATGCACTCGCCCCTTGAAAGCAAACCGTAGAAATGGTCTGTGACGAGGGAGGATCGACACATGAAAGTATGCATCCTCCAGGTCTATGGACGCGAACCAATCCTGGTGACGTACTGACAATATAATGCACTTCTGGGTCAACATTCTAAAGGCTCTATTGCACCCTTCTGCAAAAAGCTGGTGACTTCTTCCAGAAGTACAGAGGTGTCGCAGCTTTTCATGTTCAAAAAGAGGATGCCCCTGAATTTAGGCAGGTGTCGAGCAAACTGTATTGCACAGCCGAGGGCGATCGTCCTCCTGTGGCACCACGAAGGGTTGGAGAACCATGCAAAGAAGGCAATGGGCACCAGAGGAAAGACTGTTTGCAGCTTTGTGGGGTGTGCGACAACCAAGGAAGCAATGCGTCCCGTAATATTGTTGCAAATAAATTCGACCACTGTGGACGTCGTAATGCCCATGGATGGTTGTTGGCTTGGGGAAGAAGGAAACTGCTCTTTGTTGAACAATGAGGGTACCAGTAACAGCCATGCGCCGCTCAGTAAGAGGATAGAATCTCTGCCAAAGTGCCCAGTGGCGGCTCGGCCACTGCAGGACAAGAACGAGGTGAAACCACCGCTGATCGCACCACAGATCGAGCAGTAAAGAAAAGTTTATTTTTGTAGAAAATAACTAAATAACTCTGCTGCGAAGAACAAATCTGAGTGCATGAGGCATACCGGCTTCCTTACCTGGAAATCCGGGGTGGAACCCAATATGCAAATTTCATTCAACAATTTCTCATTGGCCTTTTCTAAAAAGAACAGAGGCGATTGGGTTCGCAATAACAAAGCCCTAATGTCCCCATTGACATAATGTCGAAAGGGAAACCAATGACCTGATACTGAGTATCATGGGTCCCCAAACGTATTCCTGGAGGGCCGGTGTCCTGCAGAGTTTAGCTCCAACCTACCAACACACCTGCCTGTAGGTTTCTGCTGTGCCTAGTGAGACCTTGATTAAAAATACAAAATATACAAGAAAATAACAAAGAGAACCCCTACGAAATGTCTGCTAGGCAAAATAAGACTTTGCCACAACTAACAGATTGAACAAGGTTTATATAGGCAGAATTTAAAAGGTAGATAAAAAACAGGTGAAAGCAATATGGCTTGATGAGTCCAGGCAAAGGATAATAGGAAATGTAGTTTCCGGTGATAAGGTACATGATCCACGGAGCACATGGGCAGTCCAGTTGGCAGGTATGACAGTAGAAAACGTATCCTGAATGTTGATAATTAATATTGTAATTTAATAAAATGGAAAAAATGTAAGTCAGCCATAAGCACTTAATCATAA
Organism: Triplophysa rosa; assembly: GCF_024868665.1. Taxonomy (NCBI): domain Eukaryota; kingdom Metazoa; phylum Chordata; class Actinopteri; order Cypriniformes; family Nemacheilidae; genus Triplophysa; species Triplophysa rosa. The sequence continues at coordinate 17,125,455 of NC_079896.1, read as the reverse complement.
CTTTATTTTAATGTGTGAATGTGTTTGTCATCCACCAGGATATGAATTATGTCATTACGTATGGACTGGTGAACTGAATATTAACCGGTTCTTTGAAACATTCTGTCTGAATGAAATGGTTCACGGAAAATGTTTGACCTCCCATCACTATTGCGGAACTCGTCTGCGACAAAGAGAACTCTGATTGGCTGTTCAGCTTAGCAAATGAGTGCACAAGAAAAACGGAACTGACTAATGCAATCCATTGATGCCATCTGCGCCTATCGCTGCAGTATTTATGATTTCACACATCCTTTACTCTCTTTCTTTATCCCCAAAAAGAAGACAAAGGACTGACAATGCCAGTGCCATTTGTACTTGATTGAAAAAAGCTACACAAGTCTGTCAGTAAAGAGTGCGGCTGGTTTAAACAGTGATAAAACGAAGCACCACTTGCTTTGTACATCCACAGTTCTGGCTCTTCCGGTTGCCCTCTTTGAATGCCAAATACAGAGTACTGCTCCTCTGCTGGTATTGGAGTTACGTTCTCTCACACAAACGCAGAGCGTACGCGCTAGTTAGTCACTGGCTGCAGACACTAAAGTCTAAGCCTGCAATTAGGCTAAAAAAGAATGCAGGAAGTAGACAAAAAGGAGACCAGAGGCTGTTACTAAATTGATGTTAATGAAAGAGAAGCTTTACTATGCACTATGAAATGCCGGTCTGCTAATCTTTAACATGTTTTACACTAAACAATAGTTTTATTGGGAACAATTGTTTTGTTTGCACGGAAGACATTATATAATTGGCAATTATAAAAGTGCCTCATGTGATCCAAGATAGCTTCTACAGTTTCGCTAATGTCAGAACAGCGCACTTTGCTGTGTCAGTATTTCAAACATCTCTGGTTCAAGTGCAACTTTTTAGAGAAACCAGTTGACTTTTTAAGAGAATCTGATCTGCTCAGAAACTGATGCATGGTCATATTTAGTCACAAGGCGTAAGAGCAGACAAAGAAGAGGTTTTCCTTTCAAATAAAAAATAGTGATGGCCGGTTCGTGAACAAATCGTTCTTTTGAACCGGCTCTTTTCAGTGAACTGGTTGATCCAGTTCACCAAATTGGACTGACTCGTTCTAATCTAAACAGTTCGCGTCTCCAATATGCACTTAATCGCAAATTACTTGAATTACTCACTTGCTGGCATTTCTGACGAAATAAACCATTTTATTATCCAGTTACTCCAACCGTACTGTACTGAAGTGGGGTGAAGAGAGAACTAACGAGTACAAGCAGCTGATACTGAGCATTCTTTCAGATCACTAGTACACACCCCAGATAGCAAACTGACGTAGAATCAATGTTGATTTTTGGTTAGAAAGGTCAGTATCGGTCGTCAATCAGATTTCGATGTTGAATCAACGTTCACTATTTAGTCGGTACATTGGAACGTTTTACGTCGGAAATAAAACATTGATTCAATATCGAAACGGTGTTATCAATACGACGCATCGGGTCGGAACCATAACCTTATTTTGAAGTCGGAGTTCTGCGCGTGCACAGCTGCATAGTTCACACTTTATGGCTAACCGTTACCGGAGTAACCATCTGAGATAAGCAATATGTTTTAATTTTACATAGTTCTTTATACTAAAATATAACATTTTTGACCAATATTTTGTTGTTATACTGTTTAGGTTTTGAAACGTTCTTGCATTATTATCTTATAATTTATCGCGTGTTAGCACACGGCCTGTTTGAGGTGAGCCGCGTTAAACTCTAAGGGAAATGTTAAAGCCGTTTTATTTTTTTAAATGCTACATGCTGCATCAGTCAAGTGTTAAACATTATACAGTAATTGTCTAAATTATAAGATAGGCGTTTTGTTATATCAATTGCAAAAAAACCCACAAAACTGTTTGTTTGAGCGAGGATGCGATGGTGTTTTACAGCAAATAGCAAACAATTACTAAATGGTATATATGTATTTTATTTAACAAAGCCTGTACGGCAATCATTGTAAGTTTCCTATATATAACGTTAGATCTGTATTTCGGTCAGCATCAGTGTGTGGCAAGTACACAAATGCTCGTTGCTATGCAAGCTGTGAACGTTGTTGAGTTATGAAATGACAGTGTTGTTTATACATTAACCAAACGCAAGTGCAGTGTACTCTGGCCAAGTACTTGCATACTTACACATGTGGTACACATTTCAGCTCGTATGCTAAATGAACACACAGGTTGAAGTTATGCGTTTACTTATTCACCATTGTCTCTGTGTTGCCAGGTTTTTGTTTGTACAACATGGAGCACCACTCAGTAATGTAAGTAAAAAGTTATCAAAGAAGTTTAACTGTATATTTACAGTAATTAAATGTACATGCTGCTATAAACACAGACGGTCACTGTTGTGATTAGTACATTGGCCTCTTGCAGAACGTTGTTCAACTCTTATGATTTCTGACTGTGATTAAACGTAAAAAACAGTGATTGTTCTAATTGTCTCAGGTTTTGTTCGTGGGAGACCTGGAGGCAGTGTTTATCCAGTACACAGACAATGATAAGGAATGGGGGGCCATCTCCAGTACCGAAGTCGTTCTGAACAACACGCTTCATCAGAGTTTTCTGGCACAGGGAAGCCACGTCCATCTACCTTCTGAAAAGAGCTGTGTTTTTGAAAAGTTTTGGCAACTTTTTAAAACACATTTGACATCACTTACACGCATTATAATTAAAGTGTTACTTTTCTTGTCAACACATATGCATGTTTGCAGTGCACTTAACAATGCACTTTCATATTAATTGAGCACGAGCAGTGTAACACGTGCAAACTCGAAACGATTGCTGCCTTCTGCTTTAGCGCTGCTCCTGCGACACGAACATGAGCTGCTCACATGAAAATGCTCTAATCTTTTAACATGGCCACTGAAAAAAATATGTGACTATTGGATTTCAAACTATTTATGATTTTCAATACTATGTTACCAGGTGTCCCATGTGTGTATGGCAATGTCATCACCAACTAGTTGTTCAGTTTGTTTCCATACACTGATTAGATTTGTAGGTGGTTGTCACAGAAAATGTTGCATTGTTACAGTTATGAGAATACTCTTGTGACAGTTTGTGACTTGATTTGTAATGGGTAGGATGTCACATTTACATCTGTTTCCCTATTTAGTTTTCTCCGGTTTTGCCATTGGACTTAATTTTGCCACGATCCCTTACCTGTACCTCGTTTGTTTAACTCGCACCTGTTAGTTGTTATTGTCATCAATTGTACTCTATTTAGTCACTGCCTTTTTCATTTGTTCTTTGTCTTGTCTACTGTGTGGTAACTGCCTTCTTGGAGTTCTGTTTATTTGTATCGAGTACTTTCATTAAATATATTCTCAATATGGATTAACTTCGTCTCCTTCGTCTACCGGAACCGTAACATAGGAATTGTTCGATTTTTTATTGCAGGTCTTTTGTTTTTCTGTGAGATCCAGTTTAAGACATCAAGAGATCAGTTGCTGGTCTGGACAGATGTTGGCCTACAGTACACCACAGTGACTTCACTGCTGTTCCCAAAATGACTGACTACTATCATGTTATTAAGTAAAACTAAGCACCTGTGACAGTTTGTGGAGTTTGTAGTTGTAACAGGGGTATAAAGTGATGCCTTTTATTCAGATGTGCATTATTATTAAGCAGGTTGTCTTTAACAGGAAGACAGATAGGTTGAGAGTGACTCCAAAGGGACCAGCACCACTTCCACTTGTAACGCGATTTGAAGAATTTATCTTCCAGAATCTGACTGTAAATTTTGGAATTTCAAATTAATCTCCAAATTCTGACAGGTATTTGACTTGAACTGGTGCTGGTCCCCCAATGTCACCTAAATAAATATTTTCTGTGTGTTTGTTTTTGTGGAACAAAAAGGAGAGTCACATAGTCCAGTTTGGTTAGTTTATTTTATAGTAAAGAAGCAATAATAATAGTGAATCATGTCTGAGGCTGTCTGTCTCTTAATGTCCTGCCTTAAATTCCCTTTTCTGCCTCACTGATTATACTACTAGACATACACAGTTGGTACAAAATGACAAGTTTTATTCTTGATAAAATATTGCACTCAATTTGTAAATTTAGACTATTTATAGAAAATACTTGACAGACAAATGAAAAAAATAAAATAAATAAATAAATAATAAAAATTCTCTCTAACCCTCTACCACTAACCCTCTCTCTTTCTCTCAACAGGTAGTGGTCCAGCTTTTGTTGAAACCAGTAACTTTGTATTAGCACCTATTGTATTATTAATCCTGTATGACATATCGCTTATTGCTCCCTAAACTCTTTGTAAGTCGCTTTAGATAAAAGCGTCTGCTAAATGACTAAATGTAAATGTAAATGTTATAGTAGCCTATTGATTTCAATATTATTCAATATATTGACTTTTATACCTCTGTGTCATGGCTCTGCTTCATTTAGTCATGTTTTTCTTGGTCCTGTAGCAGAGCCATGGCAAATCCTTAGGTTTTGTGTGAGAAGACCATGGGATGTTTATCTTCTGATATCTCATGTGTTTTCTCGTGTCTTGTCATTGGCCCCGCCCCTCTCGTCTCATGTATTGCTTTCCTGCCGTGTCTAATGTTCCCCACCTGCCCTCGTTAATTAACCTTCGTTTGTCTACCCTTTAAATAGTCCTCATGTTTCTTTGTCTTGTTGCTCGTGTATTGTATCCCTGTCCCATGTCTCTCGGATGTACTATGTTACGTTGTGTATGTACTGTTTACCTCGTCGAGTGTTCCTTGTTTTTAGCCGTGCCCGTGTTCCGTGAGTGTTGTGTTTTACCCTTGTCATATGTTTGATTTAACATGTTTGGTCATGTCCTTTAGTTGAGTTTTTACTGTTTTTGTTTTCGTTTTGTCCCCCTCGTGGGAAGTCATTTATTTCAAGTTTGTTTTCCAGTCCTGTTTTCGTGTCACCCCCTCGTGGGTATTTTGTTTGTTCTTTATTTATTAAATTAAAGTATTAAAGTCTTCATTAACCCCTTCACTGCCTGCCTGCATTTGGGTTCTTCTGTCCTCGAGATTCGTGACAGAATACACAAGCCAGAAATGAACCCAGCAGGCTACCATGGACGCTGGGCGGTCCCGCCAAGCCCGCCTCCTCTGCGGCGTTCGCCAGGAGAACATGGACCTTGAGGACTACTTGGACAGATTCCTAGGCACCGCAGAGGAGGGTGTCTTCAGGGAGGCGGAACTGGCGGTGCTCTTTAACACCGGTCTCAGGAGCCCCCTTTCGCGAGTGGAGATGAGGGCGCTGAGACCGCTGGACCGCAGTACGCCACATACCGTTCGGGGTCCAGGGTCTCAGCCCAATCCAGCTATTTGTCTATGCTGGCCGCGATCCCAGAGGGTCAGGCCCTGCAGATCGGGGTTCTGGGCACCGCCACACCTTCCGCCTCAGCCCCTGCAGTCTCGTCTCCACCAGTCAGCCTGGGTGGCAAGCAGGGGAGACGAGAGTCTTGGGGGACCTCCTCTGAGGAGTCCCAGCCCGAACCGGCCGTGCCATTTGCCACTTTTCTTCAGCCGACCTCCAGGCGGGTGGCTCGGCTGAAGAAAAAGAGGCAGCAGCGGGCAGCGCGGACTCCACCCCAGCCGGTGCAGCCGGCATCCCAGCCAATGATCCAGCTGGCGTCCCAGCCGGTGCAGCCAGCATCCAGTCCGGTGTCCAGCGTCCAGTCCGGTGCAGCAGGCGTCCAGTCCGGTGCAGCCGGCGTCCAGTCCAGTGATCCAGCCAGCATCCCAGCCGGTGATCCAGCCGGAGATGTAGCCCGCGTCCAGCCCGGTGCAACCGGAAGCCAGCCCGGTGCAGCCGGCGTCACGCCCTGTCCAGCCGGCATCAAGCCCTGTCCAGCCGGCCTTCCAGCCGGTACAGCAGCCGGCATTCCAGCCGGCGTCAAGCCCTGTCCAGCCGGCCTTCCAGCCGGGTCCCAGCCTAGTCCCGCCGACGCTCAAATCGGTGGTCCCCCCCAGGAGTTCCGCTAAGTCCCCCAGGACTCCGCGCCCTCGAGCGCAGCCGGGGACTAAGCCTATTCCCCCTTCTCCCTACCCCCATGGACTGCCCCTATGAGCCCTTGTTTGGCCCCACCCCCCTCCCATGTTTGTTATTTTTTTTGTCCCACCCAAGCCCTGTTGTTATTTTGTCATGTCTGCCGTTGATATTGTTTTCTCTGTTTTGCCTTGTCCTGTCTGTCACCCAGTCGGTCTTGTCTCGTCCGTCTACCCCTTGGTGAGCACCTTCATTTGGCTCTGCTTCATTTAGTCATGTTCTTGGTCTTGGTCCTGTAGCAGAGCCATGGCAAAGCCTTAGGTTTTGTGTGAGAAGACCATGGGATGTTTATCTTCTGATATCTCATGTGTTTTCTCGTGTCTTGTAAATAGTCCTCATGTTTCATTGTCTTGTTGCTCGTGGATTACGTACGTTCCTTGTACCTGTAATGTCGTGTTGTATTTCAAACCTGTCCAAATGATGTTCCTTGTTCCCACCGTGAGTCGTTGTTGGTCTTGTTTATGTCAGTTTAAGTCAAGTGTTTTATAGTCTAGTTAATAGTGCTTGGTTCCTGTGTTTTCCTGTTATCATTTATTCCCATTGTCTTTGCCATTTTTCCCCCCCGCGTGGGTTTTTGTTTTATTTGTTTGTAGAATAAAATACCCCTGTTAACCCCTTACCTGCCGTTGCCTGCACTTGGGTTCTTCCGCCACGTATTCCGTGACACATCTGTGTGTATTTGAGAGTAAATTTACATTAGTCTTGCATAGAAGGTTTGTATGCTCTAAATATGTATCTGTAAATGTATATTTTGTATAAATAATAATAAGAAATGTAACAGAATGTGATAATTTATTAAACGTTACATACACAAGCTTATTTATCTATTAGTTTTAAGTATTTTGAGATGTTCAATGTTAATTTTTAATATGTTATTTGTTAAATAATTTCACCGATCTGAAATCAATATCGATTCAATGGTATGTAAGCAAACCAACTGCGTCAATTTCGTGTTCAATATGTGTTGATCTCTAACGTCGTTTCACCGAGCTTAAATCAACATCGAATCAATGTTAGGTAAGTAAATCAATTGCGTCGATTTCGTGTTGAATACGTGTTGATTTTCTAACGTCGTTTCACCCAACTGAAATCAACATCAATTCAATGTTAGATAAGTGAACCAATTGCGTCTTTTTACAGTTAGTTTTGAACGGCGTGACTGACGTTGATTCAACATTACCCACGTCCGATTCAGAACCGATGATACTGCGCATGCGTGTAATTTTTAAAGCAGATAAAAAGCTTGTAAGTCTGACATTTTATCAAACATCAGAGGTGTGATACTATAAAACACATTGGAAATATGTTTTGGACTTTATTACTGCCTTATCACTGTATGTACACAGATCTGCAGTGCCGTTTGCGTTCATGCCACTGCTAGAGCAGCTCTCGTTCTCGAGATCCGCGTTTTGGATCACCAGTACACTGAACCAAGAGCTGTTTCTTTCGGACGGGTCCGACTGAGAACTGATGAGCTGATGATAGTGAACATGCATGATTCACCGTGAGGCTACAGAAAAGTGTGGACAACTGATACTAATGTTACGACTCATGTGAACAGAGGACTTAAATATATGGAGCTATCTGGCAAAACGTAGGTTAATTTAATAAGAAATAAATCGTATTGGATTATGCATGGATCATATAGTTTCTGTAAAACGCTGATGAAGATTAATTTATTCACTCTATATCTTAAAATATCATAGTTTGCAAATCACTTGTGCCTGTATTTGGGTGCTTTAGTTGCAAAACTTATATGTAAGAAACATATCAGATCATGACGATGATGTGTTAACTAACAGAAGTTATGATTAGACCTACTTTTTTATATATTTTGAATGTGTTGAGTGTATTTTCATCCCAGCTGGCCGGGATAATAGACTTGACGCGTTACATCATGGTGAGTGATGTCATTATGTCAGGGCATAAAATAATTGAAACGAACTGTCCGAAAGATCCGGTTTGCAGAAAAGAACCGGACTTCCCATCACTAATAAAAAGTTGAATTATCTCATTCCTGTATATTTGCTACAAACTGAAGACATGGATCTCAGAAACATTAATATTTTCGTTATTTGTATTTATTCTATAACTATATATTTTTTAATTACTTCCAAAGCACCATTTTCACATGCTGAATTGTATGAGTAACCTTCTGATTACTACTTATTCCAGAATTTTTTGCATGCTTTATCTCTTATTGCAATCTTTTGTTAATCAATGATTAAAACTGTATATTAGTATTTAGCTTTTCAACGTATTTAACTCAACTCAACTCAACTTTATTTATATAGCGCTTTTACAATTTTCATTGTTACAAAGCAGCTGCACATGAGACACATTGACTACAAGCAAAACAATCAAAGGTTGTACCTGCAAAAACAAGAAAAGGTTGAAAACACAGAAGACAGACACACCCACACACAAAACACTCCACACACACAACACGCACATGCACCAACACACACAGACACAGAGACACACACACGGATGCGCACGCACACACACACAACACACACACGCACAGGCTTGGTTGACTATCCCCGTGGGGACAGTCCATAGGCGTAATGTTTTTATACTGTACAAACTGTATATTCTATCCCCTATCCCTAACCCTATCCCTAAACCTAAAGATCATAGAACACTTTTTGCATTTTTAGATTTGTAAAAAATATTGTTCTGTACAATTTATTAAAACTTTAAAATTCTAAAGCAGCCCCCCCGGTCAGGCAGATAGTGCAAAAACAGTATGCAAACGGTGGCGAGGAACCCAAAACTCTAATCGAGAAAAAAAACCTCAGGAGAACCCAGGCCCAACCAGGGGATTCCAGTTCCCCTCTGGCAAAAGCTGCTGCCTCTGCACAAGCTCCAGAGAACTTGCACAACAAGGCTAAATAAAATAAATAAACTTAAAAATAAATTATAGTTTAGATTATCATAATAATCTAATAGCATTTGAAATTTTGTGGTGAAGACATGTCAAGAGACCGCGTCCTTCTTTATCCAGCTCTATCATCTCAGCTCTTGACAGGTCCCCACTTCCCATTCTCCGCTCTACCATCAGGTCAGGCCATGAACTGCATCCTAATAAAAGCATAGTTTATAACCCACCTCTTGCTTGATTACCACTGCAATTAAGTACAAGTGATTAATATATATATGTTGGACAGTTTCCCCATGTGTGCAGCCTATTAGATCAATATTTTTATGTCAAAATTATCTACTTAGTCTATATACGGTCCAATATCACCCATCCAACCCTGAGGTCTTAACCTTTAAAAGTTTTTTATTTTGATTAGGGCCCGAGCACCAAGGCGCAGGGGGATGCCTTGAACCGTAGGTGTGGAGTCCTATTGTTTTTGCTCCGTTTATTAGGGCCCAAGCCACTAATGGCACAGGCCCTATTGTTCTCTTAAGGATTTTGCACACACATCAGACGTGGCGAAAAAAGAAAGTCTAATAGGGGTTTCAAAATTAGGCGTGACAAAATGGCTTGATACCGCCACCTACAAATGTTCAATGAAGTGCCCCTAACACCACGTTTAACATACACGCACACAATTTGGTAAGCTTGTGAATCACTCCAATACCTACAAAAAGTATCTACTGGCCATTCTCTAAACCAAACAGGAAGTCATTTATTTTGAATTTCCTCCATTCAAAGTCATACTTTAACAAACTCCTCCTAGAGTTTTAATCTGATCAACATCGTATTTGGTAATTCTTATCTAAAGTCCTTTGTAATGCTAAATTGCGAAGCTCTTGACTTTTCGTTGGAGAACGTGATCGATTTGGCGTTTTGCCATGAAACAGGAAGTTAGACCTACCCCAAACTTTACACATTTGATAATAGTCCCGGCCTGAAGACATCTACATATTCAGGATGTGGCATGTTTTACACTGTGATTAACTCCTCATAGAGATTCAAACAGTCAACATCATATTTGGCCCAAATAATTTTAAGACCTTTGTGATGATACATGGCAAATATCTTGACTTTTCATTAAAGTCCATGACGGCCAGACAAAGTTCAGTGTTTCGTTGTAAAACTGGAAGCTATTGTAACTCAGGCATACAATGTCCTGGCCTGAACACATCTACATGTTAATATTCAGTTACAGTTATAGCCACCTGCAGGCAACAGGAAGTGGCATGTTTTACACTGTATTTAACTCCTCATAGAGATTTAAACAGATCAGCATCATATTTGGTCAGTATAATCTTAAGACATTTGTGATGATACGTTGTGAAGATCTTGACATTTCGTTGAAGGACGTGTCTGTGGCAGCCTGACAAAGTTTGAAGTTTTGCCATAAAAGTGGCACGTACTGGTCTATCATCCTAATACCAAGAAAAAATCTCCTGGACCCATGATCTACACCCAAAAGTAAGTCATTTATTATCAATTTCCTCTCCAAGTTCAGTGCAATTTTTGTCATTTCCAGGTGTCAAACTTTAACAAAGTGCTCCTAGACCTTTCATCAGATTTACATCATAATTGTTTGTTTTTTTGGTAGTTTTTTTGTGATGCTAAATGGCAAAGACCTTGATTTTTCATTGAAGGGTGTGTTTGTGGCAGCCTGCAGTAGTCCAGTGTTTTGCCATGAAGAATTTGCTGTATGATAAGCATACAATGTCCAGTCTGCCCCAAACTTAACATGTTTGATAAGAGTCAAGACCTGAAAGACATGTTAAATATATCAACATTAACCTACAGTCATTGCACCACAAACTGGCAAGAGAAAATTTGGTACATGCAAATGAATGACAAAGACTTCTATATAATTTCCCAGCCTTTTATTTTTACCTGATTTGCTTCACATGTCACCTGCATAATGTCAAAACACGGCAGATGTGAAACTGAGAAGGGATTCTTGATATCTTAAATATTGTTGCCATGGCAACGTGTCAAACTTGAATTTTTTCAGGTGTTTTTAAATTAACATACTTATAATTGCATGAAAATCGACACACACATCAGTATTGTTGATAGTTAGACACTGGGAAAAGCTCATAAATGGGTGTGGAGAATGCACTCTACAGCACCACCTTTTGACAAAAGTTGGTGGTTCATTTTTCCTACAGTCACCAAACTCTATATAATAATGTTAATCTATGTTTTTTAATAATGTCCTCATCAAGCTAGACAACTTTCTATTTTACAGCCATTAGCTACGATTAACTGAAGTCGGATATTTTGGTTTGAATGTGGAAAACAGGCAGTGATGCATACTTATAGGAGAAACGTGCATTTAACAACAAACTTTGTCAACATGACGTCAAGATACGGAAGATGTTAAGTTGCAAATGGATTTGGGATATCTTGAACTGTGTTGCCATGGTGATTTTTTTTAAATAACAGTAAAAACATGCTGTAATACTAATGTTATCCACCAGATGGAGTATGGATAAGAATGGTAATATTTATTTATACGATTATAATATTTATAATTAATTCACAAATGCCTATAGATCATTAAAATCATTTAAAAATGCTTAGATCATTAAACGTTTTGGTAACACTTTATAATAAGCTTATTTTTTAACATTTGTTACATTACTAACATTAAGTAACAATGAATAATATATTGTGTACAGTATTTACTTCGTACAGTGTTTAGTGAATAGATAAAATGATAAACAATCTATTTTCATGATATGCAACTCTCGAGACAATCTGTTTATTGTTGTAGCATCCTCAAAATTCATCTGATTTTCACAAGCTTTGGTACGGACACTCCCCATCAAGATAAACATCTTGTCTATTCGCTTGACTTACCTCCACCCAACAGGAAGTTGGCCATTTATAAATTAGTGAAATGTTTGGCTATTTTGGCAAACTTTTTGGAACTCCTCTTTGACAATGCATGGTAATTCATTGTGATTTTGCAGTATTAAACGACAGACAAAATCACTTATATTGTGTCTCCAGTTTTTCATTATTACACAGTTTAACACTGTTAACCTCGCATGGTTTTGCGAGGGCCCTACATTCCCCTGGGACAGGGGGACAAACTCATTATTACAATTCAACCATTCGAGCCATTTTGGGGCCCTTAACATGCTCAGAACTCTTAAAAATCCGCACACGTGGGAATCTGCGGCCCTTAGGACACCACGGAGGCTGGGACCTGGGCATGGCGCAGGGGCTCTACGTCGCCACCTGGAACACCTGGAAGTCAGAAATCTTGCCACATATCTTATATCTCCTTGCACATATTTATTATAATAATTATAATTCAATTATTTGTCAAGTATGGTGACCCATACCCGAAATGTGACTCTGCATTTAACCCATCCAGAGAGTAGTGAACACACGCACAGCAAGTGGTGAACACACGTACACCTGGAGCAGTGGGCAGCTATCACTGCACTGTGTTTTTAAAACACTTAATATGCTTATAATTGCATGAAAATCGAGATTACACATCAGTATTAATGATAGTTAGACACTGGCAAAAGCTCATGAATGGGCATGGAGCAGGAGCTCTATAGCGCCACCTTTGACAAAAGTGGGAGTTCATTTCTCCTACAGTCACCAAATTCGGTACAAATATTCTCATCTCCGAGGAGAATCATAAAATTAACACCAAACTTTATCAACATGATGCCAAAATACTGAAGATGCTAAGTTGCAAATGGATTTGGTATGTTTTGAACAGTGTTGCCATGGTGTGGCAACACAATACTAAGTTTATCCACCAGATGGAGTAAGGATAAGAAATCTATTAATCCTAACTGATTGAAACCAAAATCGGCAAACATGATCTCAAGATATTGGGGAATTTGGCTGTGGCAAGGCAATACATTTTTGGCGAGAAATGAGAAACATGAAGTGTATTATAACATCCTCGTACATTGTCTGATTTGGATCAAAATACAGCAATTTGTTTGTTGTATGAGGCCGATCACATAGATATGACTATTAATGGTCGAAGTTGCAGCGCCATCAACTAAATGCATGTAGCCCCTGTGCACTGTTTTCCTGATGGATTGGGCCCATCATTACTGCTTGCAGCTATACCTCTTCTTCTTCTTCAACCTTTTGAATTGCAATTTTGAGGGCATAAACATTTTCGGAAAAACTCACAAAACTACACACGCATCAGATGTGGCAAAATTTACTTCTAATAGGGGTTTCAAGATTAGGTGTGGCAAAATGGTTTGATAGCGCCACCTACAAAAGATCAATGAAGTGCCCCTCATGCTACGTTTCACATACATGCACGAATTTGGTAGGCTTGTGAATCACCCCAATACCTAAAAAAGTCCTATGGTGCAATTCTCTATTTTGAGTTTATTTGGTCAGTCCCAAATAAAGAACTTTGTGATGATAAATTGTAAAGTCCCGGACTTTTTGCTTAGGGGTGTCTTTGTGGCATCCTTGCAAAGGTTGCCGTTTCGCTATGTAAAATAAGTTGTTGTAACTTAGGTATACAATGTCCGATCAGCCGTGTTCACATATTTTAATAAGAACCCTGGCCTGAAAACAGCAGCCACATCACCATGTAGCCCAAAACTGGTTGCCCACTGGAGCTAAGCAGGGTTGAGCCTAGTCAGTACCTGGATGGGCGACCTCCTGGGAAAACTAGGTTGCTGCTGGAGAATGGGTTAGTGAGGCCAGCATGAGGTGCTCACCCTGTGGTCTGTGTAGGACCTGATGCCCCAGTATAATGATGGGGACACTGTACTGTCAAATAGCACCGTCCTTCTGATGAGACGTTAAAGTGAGGTCCTGACTCTCTGTGGTCATTAAAAATCCCAGAATGTCCTTCAAAAAAGAGTAGGGGAGTAACCCTGGCATCCTGGCCAAATTTCCCCAATTGCCTCTGTCCATCATCAAGGCCTCCTAATCATCCCCATATACTGATTGGCTTCTTCACTCCTCCTCTCCACCAATAAGCTGGTGTGTGGTGGGCGTTCTGGCACAATATGGCTGCCATTGCATCATCCAGGTGATGCTGCACATTAGTGGTGGTTAAGGAGATCCCCTCTTCCTTGTAAGGTGCTTTGAGAACCCAGAAAAGCGCTATATAAATGTAACAAATTATCTATATAGCAATATAGAGTTACAGCTATAGTGCGATCTGTAGGCAACAGGAAATGGCACGATTTACACTGAATAACTATGCAAAGAAATTTAACCAGATCAACATCATATATGGGCAGACTAGTTCTTAGACATTTGCAACGCTACATTGAAAAGATCCTGACTTTTCATTGAAGGGCGTGACCGTGGCGGCCTGAAGGTTGACTTGTTTATTAATACTCTTGTGAAGGAGAGAAGCTCAAACTACAGTAATTTTTGTTGTTGTTGTAAAATAGTTTTGTTTTGTTGAGGATATTGTATTTAGCCATATATAGCCAGCAGCGCTAGCTTCCTAATTCCTATGTTTACATACACCTTCATAATGCAATTAATGCCTTAAATTTTACAATATTAAGCCCTAAAGGCCATATAGTCGACAATGTCAACAGTCTTAATTATAACAATAAACATTATTATGTTATTTCAGCCATACTTTACTCTAGAAAGTAATTTTACCCAGTGTTCGAATTGTGTCAAAGCTCTTGGGGGGGTCCCCTAACAGGCCCTAAATAAAATCGACGTAGCTGCCAGCACAGGCATCAATCACATGATAGTTTGGAACAGGATAATTAAACCACATTACACGCATAAATGTCCTTAAAATGTTGAAAATCCTTTAGAAGAGATACACATGAGGGAGAGATTTTTTTTTCGTCCTTTGATTCTTGTTCTTTATATTCTTTTTTTGGAATATTAATAAAAAAAAACTTTGGTGCAAGTGAGGGAGAGGATCGCGTGAAAGTCAATAGTGGCTGTCTGTACAGTGTTGCCAAATCAGCCAGTCACCAGAAGCGTATGATCGTTTTAAACGTGATTTATCTCCTGATAATCTAAACCGTTACCAAAATAATTCATATGAACCAAAACAGAATAAGAAAAATTTCTTTGGGCAAAAGCCTTCTCGTCAAAGTCGGAGCTCATGTTTTCAGAAGGGAGCGCTATAATCTCTTGGAAATGCAAACGTTTTCTGAGGGAGGAAAATATTCTTGGGGGAAATGCAAAAGTTTGACAAATTAATGCAATGTTTTTGGGTAGAGAAAAATATTTAAAACATTTTCGTCCTTTTCCTATTTTTTTCCACCACCCATATGTCCATTCAGTGGCTCGCGTTGCATCTGTTTTGACAATGTGAGATAACAGCGTATAGCCTACATAAAGAAAGTAATATAAAGTTTTAAGATAAACACTTTCAAAATAGGACCCGCACGCGGCCAGTGTCTCGGTGTCACATCTCTGTACATGTCTTCATTGAACAGAACCCCATGTGGCATGCTTGAATGTGCCTGGATTTTCAGATAAAAAAGTCATTTTAATTTGCGTCTTATTAAAATTGAACAAATAACGGTCAATAGTGCTTTGTTTTAGCATGATTATTTGACAAAAAATAATTTTGGGTTTTTAGTCTAGTTTTCATGAAAAACCAGGGGACCCCCCAGTTCATTATTTTAAACCTTATGAGGGGTCCCTTAAAGGCCCGTCCCAGCCCCCCCCCTCAATTCGAACCCTGATTTTACCTCTCCCACCTTCTGTGGATAAAACATTTAGATTAAACAATTAGAACCGCCTTTTATGCTTACATTGAACAAGAAAAAAATGTCCTAAAATATGAAATAGGTAACTTGTTTTATACATGTCAACACTTTATTACAACACTAATTTCAAGTTTTAACAAAAATTCTAAGTAAATTGTTTGTGTTGCTTAAAAATGTTTTGCTTTAATGAATGTTTTGCAGATAAAACCTTATAATTCTAAGCAGAAAGTGATTTTTTCAGAATTACAAGGTTCTATCTGGGTTTGACCTGTTCCAAAAATCCCCATTTACAAATTTCAGAGGATTTTGATATTGTACATAGAATACATTTAGGGTCTCTGTCTTTTTCAAGTATGTAAGAGATTTGTTCCTCATATAATTTTTGCTATATGAAATGCAAAAACTTTGAAGCTCTATATCTCAAAACTACTCAGAATGCAGATAGAACCTTATAATTCCAAGGAGACAATTTATATATTATTATACAACAGTTCTTTCTGGTTCTTGAATCTGATTGGCTGAGAGCCATGCAATGTTCCACCAGTATTATCACGGAAACCCCTTCACTGTTTGTATCACTCCGCCACTAAACTAACTATTAAGTTATGATCCTAAACAAAACTCTTACATTAGGCAGTGTCTCTTAGAGCAATTCACAGCTGCTACAGTAGGTGGTGGTATGAACCTGAGAAAGTTGGTTGCGACCCGCCATATAAACAGAGAGAATGAGAGAGGGAACTTGCTACTGTAAACAAGCACATGTATAATAAAAAAAACAATTGACACTGCCGCAGTGCAATGGGAATAATGCATTCACAGTGCATGTCCTTTTACAGTCTCTTTCTTTCATTCACACACACATGCTGTCTCATTATT